>NC_057808.1:553404080-553409946 GCF_018294505.1 Triticum aestivum | reverse complement strand
TAAAAAGCAAAAGAAAATGATAAAAACTTCAAAAATTAAAATCCTTCCAGATGTAGTTATGTTACTACATGTACTAGTTAGGAAAATTTAAAAACTTAAATTTGGACATGTTTTGCAAAAAGTGTAGGGAAAATGTAAAACGGCTATAACTTTTGCATACGATGTCAGAAAAAAATGCATAATATATCAAAATGTTCAGCACGAAAATCCGCATCCGATTTTGACGGCCTATGGCCTGTTTGCAATTTTTTAGAATCCTAAAATTCTAAAAGGAAAAAAAGTTATGCTCAAATTTCTTTTTTTTTGAATTTTTGTTAAATCTGGTCAAACTATGGTCAAACTACTTATTCAAGAAGTATTAGTGTTACTAAATAATTATTTCCGTTTTTTGAATTTTGGTCAAATCTGGTCAAACTGTGGTCAAACAATGGTCAAACTAATTATTCAAGAAATATTAGTGTTACTAAATAATTATTTCAGTTTTTTTGAATTTTGGTCAAATCTGGTCAAACTATGGTCAAACTACTTATTCAAGAAATATTAGTGTTACTAAATAATTATTGTTTTTTAGAACAATAGTTTCAAACTCAAACAGTGAAATATGTGACTTCATGCTCAAGCTAAATTCCTGAGGGTTAATAGGATTGACATCTTACTATTATCAGGAAAACAACAAGTGCAGACTGGAAACGAGGGAGAATAGAATCCGGAAGTTAAGCGTGCTCAGGCTGGAGTAGTGGGAGGATGGGTGACCGTCCGGAAACTTAGATGATTTGGAATGATGAGGGGTGATTAGAGATTAGAGGTTAAATTGAGCAGTGATGAGGGGTGATTAGAGATTAGAGGTTAAAATAATTCAGAAATTTAAAAATAAAAAAAATTCAAAAAAAATCATAAAATTTCCTTTAGTACCGGTTGGTGTTACCAACCGGGACTAAAGGTGGACCTCCAGGCAGCGGCCACGTGGAGGGCCTTTAGTCCCGGTTCGTGTAAGAACCGGGACTAAAGGGGAGGCTTTAGTAACGACCCTTTAGTCCCGGTTCCAGAACCGGGACTAAAGGCCCTTATGAACCGGGACTAAAGGCCCTTTTTCTACTAGTGTCAGTAGCATGGGCTTATTGGGCCATATCCTCGGCACTGGCCTACCCTTGGGGGATCCCGTCATCTCTACTACCTAAAAGAACCGTAAGGTTCCGTTTCCCCTCTTACGTCATCCCACCTTTCGTCATGCCTCTCCTCGTACGACTCCCCACCCCTCCACCGATTTTCCTCCCTCCCTCCACCAGTTTTCTCCCTCCTGGTTTCCCTATTTACCGGTTTTCCAATCCATCTTCGGAATCAGAGAAATCATATGGAAACCAATCTCTTAATTGGTAATACAAACGCAATTAATATAGACGCAATCATTTCCTAAAAAACAGATGCAATCACTTCTTGTATGGTAACAAATATCTTCTCAATAACGGAATCAATCTCCTTTTTTCTCCCATCTCTACTGCCTTAAAAAACGCAAGGTTCCTCTCCCATCTTACGTTGTCCCACCCTTCGTGCATCCCTCCGTGCGCGATCCCCACCTTGATCTCCACAGATTTTCTCCCCCCCCCCCATGATTTTCTATTTAAATTGGTTTTGACCTGGCCGAACAAACCAGGATCAGTCTTTGGTAACACAATCAATTCTCATATGGTAATCAATCTCTTATTTGCCAACGCATAATGCAATCAATTCACGTCAATCATAAACATATTCTTCTCTTCCTTATATTGGTTTACTTTCTTCCTTTTCTGCTTATTCATTTTTCTCTATATATCTCTCTCCCTTCCTTTGCAGATTTCTTCTCATTCATCCCATGATTCCGTGCCTGCCGCGCTAGGATACGCAAGACCCTACGTGTGCCGCCGCTGGGACCCCGCTCGCACCGCGCTGGGAGACCTCCACCCTCTCTAGGAGAAGAGGCCGGAGCACCATGACCAGGGAAGATCATGGCGTTGTCAAGTACTCGCCTCAAGTCTATGCCACACACTCGAGGCCCAGATCCATGTCGCCTCTGCGCACCTACGTTGAGTGCTGCCGCCGAGCCCTTTTCTCGACGTCATTGCCTGACCATCACTACCGAACCAGGCCTCCCCACAAGCCTCCTGCCCTTCTCCATTCCAGCGTAGAACCATCACCAAGCCTTTTTCATCATTGAGTCACCGGGAGACGGGAAGCATGAAGATGTCGCGGGACGTCGTGCATCTTTTCCGAAGGACGGAGGTTGGCCAGACCACGCGCTCTCGGGCAAACGACTCGGTCGTCAACTGCTACAAGGAGGCGCCGGCGAGTGATTTATAAATGCTTTCATGTTTATAATTTTCAGTTATTTTTCTTGTCTGCTTGATTGCCATATCTGATGTATTTTTCCTTGATATAGTTACAGGGATCTTCAAGGGGCAATGCCCTGATGGCAAGCTATCATGCATGATGCAGTTATCTTTACTTGCTCCCATGAATATATTTTTCATATTTCTCATGAAAATCAGACGCTCAACACACACTGATATTCTATTCGTGTTGCAGACAATGTAAATTATTTGCGATCTAGAAGGGACTCATCATTCTGAGAGTCTGGTTCTACTCTTAGTTAGGTTGGATTTTTTTTTTGTTATCCTTGGAAGACTAGCATTACGTAATAAATTTGTAATCCCATGCTTTTGCCAGTATATATACTATCTGAACTCTCCCTAACCAAACATACAGTCTAGACATGTAGTATTACAGTTGGGTCATTCAGATATTCCATAGAACATCACCCTTCTCACTATTTATTAACATGCCTTGCACAATACTTCTTAGTTTTTATATATATTCAGATATTCCATATAACCTCACCTTGGTTTGCTTCTTTCGCTGTTGAACTACCCGTCTCAGTGGGTCGATATGTATTAAACTCTGATGGTTGATCTGTACATCTTCTGTCCCAGTATGTACAAGGTGAGGTTCATACTTTTGATTGTTTAGTCTATTGGTGTATTATGTATTTGATTGTGAACACAATGAGGCCATGCTTGTGCATCATCATCAATAACAGTCATTGTGGCCATGTATGTGATTTAAGAGGAATAATATTTTGGACAATATTTGTCTGAGTCCAATTTTATAGACGGATTGATGACGTTATTTCTTTCATGGCGAGCCAAATGTAAAATATTTGTGTGAGTACAATTGCATAGAAGGATTGATAACATGCATTTTCATGTGCGGTAACTCAGAGTTAAGCTTACACATAAACCGAGAGTCGGGAAGAGATAAATAGATTATTCGTTAGAGCTATATGCATCTATATTCCCGTGGCAACGCACGGGCAATTAACTAGTCAATACATAAATAGGTTGGATCCCTCTTAAGTTGATTACATGATACAAAGAACTAGTAGAGTATTGCCCTTTGTTATCTAATTGCCAAATAAAGGCATCAGCATCCTCAAAGTACTCTACGCTTCCAACAAGCTCAAGCAATTGGAACCATTTCTCCATTATATTGTCATCAAAATTTCTGATAAGAGAAAGTTTAAGTTGTTGTCCATCCCAAACATCACTAATACATTTGGAAGGCTCAGTGCAGATAATGTAAATAGACTAGAATCGCATAGCTAGGAGATATACCAAACCCAGTGTCTTCCCAGAATATGACAGTGCTGCCATTCTAGTTTTCCATCTATACCCAAATTTAACAACTTCGAATATTGACATAACCCCCTTCCAAAATCTGGAAGAGTTCTTAGTAGCACTAGTAAACAAATTAGACCTGAAAACGTGTTAGTCATCTGTCCCTTTTCGAAGGAACCGCTAGATCTTTATCAAACAACCCCAAATAGACGACTGTTCATGTGCAAGCTCCCTATCTCTTCTTTCGCACGCACACCTCCAGCCTATCCCACCCCAATGTCTGACTCCACCACCTGTGGCCGGCAGTCACTACCGCGCACCACCTGGCCGCCCGTCCTCCCCTCAACCTCCGCCCACCTTGCTGGCCACAATCCCGGCCATCCCTCTACCCCCTGATCTGCAGAAACCCGGCGACCCGCACACCCCCACCGCCGGTTAAGTTTCTTCCTCACCTTCACCTGAGACGACGCTGCGAGTGATCCTCACGTCGTCCCCACATTCAGCCTCATGCATAGTAGAAATCGACTAACGCCAAGAAAAAATTCAGGCATTTGAGATTTAGCAAAACCGAAATTTTAAAGAAGAGGGGAGGGGACGTCGGTCGTTTTGCTTTTCTTGCGCATTGCATGCACATGCAAGAATTGAACAGTTGAGGAAGCTGGTTGACCGGGCCGGGCCACCGCGGCGGAGACATCACATGCATGTCGCCGCTCAGCTCTTGCTGGCCAAGCTAGCTCGATCGTAGTCAGCTCCATCCATTTCGGCTAGATTATACGTACTATAGTGATCGATCATTAGCAGGGGCGTAGCTAGGCCCGGGCTGCCCAGGCCATGGCCCGGGGCGTGGAAGGAAAATACACTGTATACTGTAGCTACAGTAACGTGTTTTAGCTAGTAATTACTGTTCCACCGAAGCTGGCCCGGGCCGTAGCCATATCCTGGCTACGGCACTGATCATTAGTACCGGTCCGGCCGTCGCGAACGCGTCCTTAAGCTACCATTTACTATTGCCGCTCGGTCGCCGGCCGGCTGGTTCATCGATCCATGGGGTCGACGACGACGACGATGACGACTTGTGTTATCAAGCAACCCAACACTCGATCGATCGTCGCTGGCCCTGCCTGGAAATTTCGTAACCGTGGCCGTTAGTTGTATACGTACGTAAGTGCATCACATGCATACGTACGTTACGACAATGCGTTTCGTCTCCGTGCTACTTAAAAATGGATCGGTCCTGTGTACCGAAAAAGGGTTTTCCCCCGCTTTGTATTCCAAAGCAACCAACACCGAGTACAGAGATCGCTGTGACGAGCAGCACAACACATCAAAAAAAAGGAAGAAGAAACAAATGCCAACTATGGCAGCTCGGCAAAGCGCGGATGACCCGTCACCGCGGCGCCCACCGGATAAAAACCACCACAGACCGAGGTTCCGAACTGCCGCGTACCAAGCAACACCTTCAAAAAGGAATGCGACGCCGACGATGCTGCTACCCGGACGAGTTCTAGGGTTTCCCCCGGCACGCGGAGGGAGGTGGGGGGTGAATACCACCGACACCCTTCAGGAAGGAATGGTGGCACCCGCAGGTGTCACCGCGTCGGGGCCGAAGCTGGCAGGGATTTCTCCCGCATTCCCAGACCCAACCGCCCAACCGGATGAAACCGACCCGCCAAACTGTCGCCCACCCCCATGCGCCAACGCAGAAGCGCCGCCACCAACGCCGCCTCACTACGAACACCACCATGAGGCCAAGAGGACCGGAGAGAAGCGCACCACGACGGGAGCAGCAACACCGACGCCGAGCGGGAGGGAACCACCTCCACCGCCGTCGTGCGGGAGGCCCATGCCTCCGGCACCGTCGCGGTAGCCGTCCGGACATGGCCGCGGGGCATGCCGGGCCACCCCTGGCCCAGCCAGGCCCGACGCGGGCCCGTTAAGCCCTGCCGGCCACGATGCAGCAGGTCGGCGTTGGCGCCGCCAGCACCCAGCCACTCGTCGCGTCTCCCCCGCCTCCCAGAAGCCACGCCGGAGACGATCCCCGCCGCTGGCCCGCCCAAGCCCAGATGGGGCCCGAAGGGTCCAGATCTGGGCCGAGCGGACGACACCAGATCGCGCCGCCAACGGCAGCGCCGCCGCCCAGCTATCCGCCTGCGTCGCGCCACGGAGCCCCGCCGCCACGGCAGACCGTCGCCGCCGAAGTGCACCCCCCGAAGCAGCTC
>NC_057808.1:553391580-553403773 GCF_018294505.1 Triticum aestivum | reverse complement strand
GTCATCGGTCCTGTGTACGACCTTGCATGTTCATATGAAGACGTATCCATTCCGACCGAATCCTCATTATGAAATCTACCAGTATTCACAGGTATCCCAAGATACTTTTTTTTGCGGTTGTATCCCAATATATTTAAAAGGCAACTACACATGAAAATAGGACTATGTTCACTGGCTACTCATATAATTTTGCTTTACAAAACAATTGGCTTTTGTGATAATTGACTTTTAAACCAGAAAGTTGTTCAAACGTGCACAAAATAAACATGTATGCTCTCTTCGTCACCACCTCTTGCATTGCATGATGGTCGCCAGTGCATGCAAGGAACAATGAAACAATGCATACGAAGCACTATAAATAGGGGTTAATGCATAGCTAGAGAGCACGCCTAGCTAGCCTCTCATTTGGCAAACTAATTAACCCCAGGCTCTCACATTACTGCCTCTGTGATTGATCAAACAGAGGAGAGCTACAGCCAGATTTCAATGGGGAAGATGGGAGCATCCCTGTCCTTTGCCACTGCCAAGGCCCTACTGCTGGTGCTAGCCTTCATCAACCTCGCGATCCAGAGGCTGCTGCTGCTCAGGCGCCCCAAGAGCAAGGTAGCGAGCGGTGCCGGTGGTCGCAGCTCCAGCATGGTCGGTGGCGGCCCTCCCGCCCGGGCCGGTGGTGGGGAACCTTCCCGACATGATGTTCAACAAGCCGCCGTTCCGGTGGATCCACCAGATGATGGAGAAGATGGGCACCGACATCGCCTGCGTCCGCCTCGGCAGTGTCCACATCATCGCCGTCACCTGCCAGTGGTGCAGGACATAACATTTGCGGCCGCTGACAACCCGTCAACGCGGTGGAGTGGGCGTTGGCGGAGATGGCGAACGCGCTAGAGGTGATGGCGAAGGCGGTGGAGGAGATCGACCGGGTGGTGGGCCGAGAACGGCTCGTGCAGGAATTAGACATCCCGCATCTCAACTATGCCAAGGTGTGCATTCGCGAGGCATTTCGGCTGCACCCGGTCGCCCCCTTCAATGTGCCACATGTTGCCCTAGCCGACACCACAGTCGCCGGTTACTGCGTGCCCAAGGGCAGCCATGATCTGGGCTTGGCCGAGACCCAACCATCTGGGATGAGCCGTTCTGCTTCAAGCCAGAGTGCCACATTAATATGGATGATGGTGGCAACATGGTGCTCACGGAGAACGAGTTGCGGTTCATCTCCTTCAGCACTGGCGGCCGCGGATGCATCGCATCGTTGCTTGGGACAGCCATGTGTGTGATGCTCTTTGGACGGCTACTACTGGGGTTCACTTGGAGCAAACCGCCAGGGTTGTCGGCCATTGATCTCAGAGAATCAGAGCACGACTTATTCATGGCCAAGCCGTTGGTGCTGCATGCCGAGCCGCGCCTGCCGATGCATCTCTACTCCGCCACCGGCATCTAATAGATCCCGGGTCGGCTACAATTGAGCGTAATAATATTCTGTTATCACAAATAACCAATTCCATCGACAGTATAGTCATGCATGAGCTCTATGCTCTATATGGTGTAACAATTCTTCTTCTCAATTGGTTAATATTTGTTTGTGTGGAAGTGTGCGGATGGTACATTGCCATCGCTTGTGCATGTTTCTACACCGTGAATTTGTTTACTTATTTCAACTCAAGGAGCACATTTCGTAGTCAAACTGATAACACATGATCTTGAGGTCAGGGATGGAGCCAAGATTTACGCATAGAGGGGCGAGCTTGCTCATGGAGGGGGCAAAGTTCTTAGGGAATGAGAAAATTTGGCAGCAACATCCACTACTAATGAAGTAGAAGCATGTCGTTGAGACTAGCCACCCCCCCTCCCCCTCCCCCCCCACACACACACCTAAATTCATCCCTTCTTGAGGTTCCAAGTTAACCTTCCAAATCGAAGGAACCAGAAAAATCAGGAATAAGAAACCAGAAACCCAAAAAAGCAAGCCAAACCAAAAAAGGACCAAAAACTGTGCTTTCGCTTTTCAGGAAGTACGGTTGTGATTCTCACTGAACCACATGCCGTGCTTTCCCTTTTCCGGGAAGCACAACTGTGTTTTTCCTTTTCGGGAAGCATAGTTATGCTTTTTGCAGAAGCATAGGTTGTACTTTCCTTTTTTTATGGGAAGCACAACTGTGCTTTTCATTTAGAGGAAGCATAGTTGTACTTTTCCCTTTTCCGAAAGCACAATTGTGCTTCTCTTGCAAGAAGTACATGCTGTGCATTTCTTTTTTTTTTTGAAAAAGCACAACTGTACTTCTCACATAAACACATGTTTTCACTACTGGGAAAAAGCTTATACACAAAATCTTACCAGCAGTGCGCTTTAAAATAAGGCGCTGCTGCTACGTACCAGTAGCGCGTGCCGACGAAACGCGCTGCTGACATAGATGTAGCAGTAGTGCGCCTATGATAAGCCGCACTACTGCTATAATTGCCACGAGCCCATGACCCCGCCGTGAAGCTAATTATAGCAGCAGCGCCTTAAAACAAAGAGCGCTACTGCTACAGATCATAGTAGTAGCGCATTCTCACTATAACCGCTACTGCTGAGTTTACTACAAAATTTAGTCCCACCTCGCTCCGTGAACAGGGTTTTTACCACCTTAAATATGTTACTCCTCAAACTATCACAACCACTTGGTCTTCATTGAACTCCATGTGTAGAATTTGTGGCCACAATATGAGTCTTCTCCGGTTTCTAAAAACCGGTGATGACTCATATTGACAATTCAGATTGTACACAAAAAGATCATTGATGATCAATGTATTTTTGATGTATATTTTTACATGTTTACACATAGCAGTAGCGCGTTTTGGCTGTAAGGCGCTACTGCTAGGTCTTTTAGCAGTAACGCGTTTCTTTATAGCGCGCTACTGCTAAGCCATTCTATTCTCCCCAACAGGCCGCCCCTCACTCTCGTCTTTCCACTGTCACTCACTCGATCTTCCCCTCAATCCCCCCGCGCCGGTCCTCCCCCGCCGGCCGCCCTCGCCCCTGCCGGCGGCCGTCGCCTACCCCTTCTCCCTCTGCGCCACCGTCACCTCCTCCTCCTCCTCCCTGGACTCGGTAATCCTTCGCCGGCCGCCCTCCTCCCCACCCCCTCCTCCTCCGTTCGCCGCCGACCGGCCCCTCCTCGCTCCGCCTTCCTCCTCCCTCCACCAGTCGCCCATCCTTCTCCCTCCTCCATCCACAACCCTTCCTCCCTGCTACATCTTGATTTGGTAGGCTAGTTCATATGCAACATTTTGATTTAGTTGATATGATTTACTTGGTTTAGTAGGCTAGTTGATTTAGAACATTTTGATTTAGTTGATTTAGTAGGCTAGTTGATTAGTTGACTTAGAACATTTTGATTTAGTTGATTTAGTAGGCTAGTTGATTTAGTTGATTTAGAACATTTTGATTTAGTTGATTTAGTAGGCTAGTTGATTTAGAACATTTTGATTTAGTTGATTTAGTAGGCTAGTTGATATGCAACATTTAGAGAGATAGAGAGATAGAGAGAGAGATATGATAGTTGATATGATTAACTGATTAGTGAAAATTTAGACATAGTCGATAGTTTTAGTTGATATAAGCCTCTGGTCATATATAACACTTTGATATAGGATAGTTTATAGGGTTTAGAATAGTCGATGTTAGTTTGCTATGTTGGTTTGCATGTTGAGCTTGATGTTCATCCCATGCTAAGTTATTGTTTTCTTTGCTCATATTGCTTTAGGAAAATGGCGTGACCACCACCGCCACCATGTCGACTGTGCAAGTCAAGGTGCGCCAGCAGCCTTGCAACTAGCAAGCTGTTCGGCATCTACTTCCAGCCGAGTTTTCGTCATGCGGCGGTAAGAAATTATATGAAATGTAACAACTATTTTGTCTTTAGTGTTGGCATTAATGCATTGTGTCATTTTGCTTTTTGTACACATATCGTCCCATGCAATGTGAGGTTGATATTCAACAAGCTAACAAGAGACACTGTGACCTTTGAGGCTCCTAGGGGCCCTACACTATGGAGGTCAAGAAAGGACGCAATATGTCGCAGATTGGAGGAGATGGATGGGCCCGTTTCCTCGCCCGCACGCGTCTTACTGGTGGTGAGTTGATCAGCTTCTCCTTCAGAGCAGAAAGACCCAAGCTGGCTGTGACGCCCCCGATTTGACCGTACACTAATCATGCACACAAATGTGTACGATCAAGATCAGGGACTCACGGGAAGATATCACAACACAACTCTACAACATAAATAAGTCGTACAAGCATCATAATACAAGCCAGGGGCCTCGAGGGCTCGAATACAAGTGCTCGATCATAGACGAGTCAGCGGAAGCAACAATATCTGAGTACAGACATAAGTTAAACAAGTTTGCCTTAAGAAGGCTAGCACAAACAGGGATACAGATCGAACGAGGCGCAGGCCTCCTGCCTGGGATCCTCCTAACTACTCCTGGTCGTCGTCAGCGGGCTGCACGTAGTAGTAGGCACCTCCAGTGTCATAGGTGTCGTCGTCGACGGTGGCGTCTGGCTCCTGGACTCCAGCATCTGGTTGCGACAACCAGATAGAAAGGAAAAGGGGAAAAGAGGGAGAGAAGCAACCGTGAGTACTCATCCAAAGTACTCGCAAGCAAGGAGCTACACTACATATGCATGGGTATATGTGTAAAGGGGCATATCAGTGGACTGAACTGCAGAATGCCAGAATAAAAGGGGGACAGCTAGTCCTGTCGAAGGCTACGCTTCTGTACATCTCCATCTTGCAGCATGTAGAAGAGAGTAGATTGAAGTCCTCCAAGTAGCATCGCATAGCATAATCCTACCCGGCGATCCCCTCCTTGTCGCCCTGTTAGAGAGCGATCACCGGGTTGTATCTGGCACTTGGAAGGGTGTATTTTATTCAGTATCCAGTTCTAGTTGTCATAAGGTCAAGGTACAACTCCGGGTCGTCCTTTTACCGAGGGACACGGCTATTCGAATAGATAAACTTCCCTGCAGGGGTGCACCACATAACCCAACACGCTCGATCCCATTTGGCCGGACACACTTTTCTGGGTCATGCCCGGCCTCGTAAGATCAACGCGTCGCAGCCCCACCTAAGCACAACAGAGAGGTCAGCACGCCGGTCTAACCCTATGCGCGCAGGGGTCTGGGCCCATCGCCCTATGCACACCTGCACGTTGCGTACGCGGCCGGAAGCAGACCTAGCCTAGTGGCGTTCCAGTCCAATCCGGCGCGCGCCACTCAGTCGCTGACGTCACGAAGGCTTCGGCTGATACCACGACGCCGGGATACCCATAACTACTCCCGCGTAGATGGTTAGTGCGTATAGACCAAATGGCCAGACTCAGATCAAATACCAAGATCTCGTTAAGCGTGTTAAGTAACCGCGAACATCGACCAGGGCCAGGCCCACCTCTCACCTAGGCGGTCTCAACCTGCCCTGTCGCTCCGCCACAAAGATCCACTTGCGGGTACTCCTACGGCCGACCCGACTTTAGTCATCACATGTGTCATGTATATAGTATATAAGTATATACCCGTGATCACCGCCCAAGTGATCACGGCCCGATAATATAGCACAGCAGACGGACAAGAATGTAGGGCCACTGATGGAAAACTAGCATCCTATACTAAGCATGTAGGATTACAGGTAAAGGTAACAACAGTAGTAGCAAGGATAGGCTATGCATCAGGATAGGATATCGGAAAGCAGTAACATGCTACACTACTCTAATGCAAGCAGTATAGAGAAGAATAGGCGATATCTGGTGATCAAGGGGGGGGGGCTTGCCTGGTTGCTCTGGCAAGTAGGAGGGGTCGTCAACTCCATAGTCGAACTGGGCAGCAGCAGTGTCGGTCTTGTAGTCTACCGGAGAGAAGAGGGGGGAAGAAACAGTAAATACAATGCAAACATAAGCATGACGATGCGTGACATGACAATGAGCGGTGCGTGACATGACAATGAGCGGTGCTAGGTGTGTCCTAACGCGACAGTAGGTGGTATCGGCGAAGGGGGGAATATCCGGGAAAGTATTGCCAGAATTCACATTTGGAGAACTTGGCATATAGTTGATGCTCTCGTAGCTTTTCCAGCACAAGTCGAAGATGTCCAGCATGTTCTTCTTCGTTCTTGGAAAATACCAGGATATCATCCAGATAAACCACAACGAACTTGTCGAGGTAATCCATGAATATATAGTTCATCAGACGAGAGAAGGTGGCTGGAGCATTGGTTAAACCGAAAGACATGACGGTGTACTCGTATGAACCATAGCGAGTCACGAAGGCGGTCTTTGGGATATCCTATTCGCGAACACGGATCTGGTGGTAACCCAACCTCAAGTCGAGCTTAGAGAACACTGACGAACCAGCCAGTTGATCATACAGATCATTGATCCGAGGAAGAGGATATTTATTCTGAATGGTAGCTTGGTTTATAGGGCGGTAGTCTTGAACTAATCGGTTTGTCCCATCCTTCTTCTTGACAAAGAGAGAAGGTGCTCCCCAAGGAGAGCAACTTGGGCGAATGAATCCTTTGCGAAGAGATTTGTCGATTTCCTCCTTAAGCTCAAGGAGTTCATGCGGCGGCATTTTGTAGGGTCGCTTGGCTATAGGAGTGGTGCCTGGTTTCAAGTCGATGATGAATTCGACAGCTCTAGCAGGGGGAATCCCTGGAAGTTCTTCAGGAAACACGTCGAGGAATTCACGCACGACGGGAATGTTTTCAATGCCCTCGAGTGGTGCAGCGTTCAATGCATTCAATGCATAGAGCCTGGCCTCGGCATTTTGCACCAGATGAGCTTGGTAAGCAACTATTTCATCTGAAGGGTGTAGCAGATGGACGGTCTTAGTGGCGCAAACTACAGAAGCAGTATGCGCTTTCAACCAATCCATACCCAAAATGAGGTCGATGTTAGACGACTTCAGGATAATGGGAGAGGCATAGAATTCCAGCCCTTCGATTTCCACGGGGACATCGATGCCAACCAAGGAGGTTTGACACTGTCCCACGGGGGTTTTGACCAATACCGAGGTGTTCATCTCCTCACATTTAACGTCGTGCTTGTATGCAAAATCTTTTGACATGAATGAATGCGATGCACCTGTATCAAATAAAACGGATGCTGGTACTGAATTTACGAGGAGTGTACCCATCACAGTAGCAGGTTGGTCTTGAGCTTCATTGAGATCAACGTGGTTGGCATGAACACGACCATAAGACTTGGCCTTGTTGCTGCGGGGTTGGTTGCTTCCATGGCCAGTTGCTGGAAGGGCCAGTTGATTCTGGTTCTGGTTGCATTCTCTAGCACGGTGTCCTGGTTGACCACACCTGAAGCACAAGCCATTATTGGGAGTGGGAACAGGAGCTTGGGATGGTGGAGCTGGAAGTCTTGACTGCCTAGATGGTGGTGGAGGCAGACGAGGTGCAGCATAGGTCTGCCTTGGGGCAGATGCATTTGGACGGTACATGCTGTTCGGGATCCATATTTTACGCTTCTGTGAGGGCGAGCCCGAAGATGAGCCCGTGTCACGGTTGCGCCTGTGAGAGCTCTGGTATTCCTGCAGACCAGTTTCGACATTGATGGCCTTGTTCACCAAGGTGGCGAAATCAGCAAAGTCATGCACTAGAAGTGCGAGCTTGATGTCAGCTTGAAGGCCATCACGGAACTTCTCCTGTCTGCGTGCATCAGTTGCAATGTCCTCTTCAGCATAGCGAGACAAGTCCAGAAACTCCCGCTGATAAGCTTCAACAGTTTTGTTGCCTTGGGTGAGGTTGCGGAACTCACGCTTCTTCCGGTCCATGACTCCTTGAGGAATGAAGCGGGCACGGAAAGCAACTTGGAAGTCTGGCCAGGTGATGATTGTTCCAGCTGGCAGAGTACGCCTGTGGCTGTCCCACCATTGAGCTGCGGGTCCCTTCAGAAAGAAGGAAGCAAAGTTGACGTAGCTGGCAGGGGCTACATTGGCAGACTCCATCTCATAGGTGATGTCACGGAGCCAGTCATCAGCATCCAGAGGCTGAGTTGAGCTGCCGTACACAGTTGGATTAAGGCGCATGAATTCCTGCAGAGTTACTGGGGTTGGTTGCTGGTCCATATTGGGGCGAGGAAACTGAGCCATCATATTTTCCATGAATTGGCGGTTCAGTTCAAACTGTTGGATCATACCAGCCATGTACTCAGGTGGTGGTGGGGCATTGCCACCACTACCACGACCACCTGGTCTAACCATCCTGCTAATATATAACAGGGGTTCAGCATTGAGAAATTTGCAAAGACAAGGATCATTCATGATGAAACATGCATAATGAAAGGAGCACGATAGCTACTACATAGTAGTCGGCATAACTTACAAAAGGGGTCATGCATAGAGTTCAGTACACAGAGTTCAGTACATAGACTAAAACATCATAGGCGGCACACAGGCTCACGGCGAATGCATCTAACACTACAAGCAAGCCTACATCAGTCCCAAGAGGTACTGTGGAGGTAATCGTAGCCCGACAGCTGGTAGTGAGGCAACGGATAGCCCTCCACGTCAGTAGACTGGGGGCCGCGGATACTCAGGTGTAGAGCCCGATGCTCAGGTGGCAGAAGAGGACCAAGTGCGGGAGAGTAGCCTCCCACCTCTGGCCAACCGACACCGTGGGGCATCACGGTCCTGGCTGGGTAGATTGCAGTACGCGGTAGCTGTCCAGATCGGACAAAGGGGTGCAGCAGCGTCAGAGCACGGTAAAGGTGCTGACGGGTGGTGTACATCTCGTGGCGAAGAGCTCGGTTAGCTCGATCCAGCCCATCAGCATGCAGAACCAGGTTCTGATGGTAGAAGGGCTCTCGGGTGACAGTGGAGTAGGCAGCAGTATAGTATCCCTCCGCACCAACATCAGATGCGATAGCAATGTGCCTGAAAGGGGAGGTGTCCAACTCCCGATACTCTCCACGAAGACGTGTCAGAGCAGCATAGGCAGCATCGTGGACAGCCATATCGATGGTCACACCAACACCATGTGCGGTGTGCAGCACAGTAGTGGAGTCATACTCCCGCGAGTAGAGGTGGACGATGGCACGGTACTGCTCCTGGTTAAAGTCCTGGTACTCCTCGTAGACGGTGTACTCAGGGTGCCAGCGATAACCCAGATAGGTCATCATCTCAGCTAGCACAGCCGGTGATCCCGAGGCACCAATGGCCGTCGTGTGACGCACGACCTGCCTCGTGGGTTCCATCTGAAAGCAAAGACGTTTCAAAGGAGTCAAATGACAGTGTGTGAATTGTTCAAAATACTATTCTAAGAAATAACTATGGCTTATCCAACTTTGGGGTGAATGCGGTCACGGGATCCTAGTGTTAAAGTTAGTAAATTCGTTTAACCCGAGTAGAAGAGAGTTCAGAGTCCCAGAGTAAAGGTCGGGGAGTAAAAGATCCTAGTACCACCCAATGGCGACGTGGGCCCGTAAGACACACAGCCATGTTAGTAAAAGTTTTGTAATGTCTAGACTCGACTTCGGCCAAGGAGTGTGGAAAGGGGATTCCTACAGGCAGTCGGCTCTGACGCCCCCGATTTGACCGTACACTAATCATGCACGCAAATCTGTACGATCAAGATCAGGGACTCACGGGAAGATATCACAACACAACTCTACAACATAAATAAGTCGTACAAGCATCATAATACAAGCCAGGGGCCTCGAGGGCTCGAATACAAGTGCTCGATCATAGACGAGTCAGCGGAAGCAACAATATCTGAGTACAGACATAAGTTAAACAAGTTTGCCTTAAGAAGGCTAGCACAAACTGGGATACAGATCGAACGAGGCGCATGCCTCCTGCCTGGGATCCTCCTAACTACTCCTGGTCGTCGTCAGCGGGCTGCACGTAGTAGTAGGCACCTCCAGTGTCGTAGGTGTCGTCGTCGACGGTGGCGTCTGGCTCCTGGACTCCAGCATCTGGTTGCGACAACCAGATAGAAAGGAAAAGGGGAAAAGAGGGAGAGAAGCAACCGTGAGTACTCATCCAAAGTACTCACAAGCAAGGAGCTACACTACATATGCATGGGTATATGTGTAAAGGGGCATATCAGTGGACTGAACTGCAGAATGCCAGAATAAAAGGGGGACAGCTAGTCCTGTCGAAGGCTATGCTTCTGGACATCTCCATCTTGCAGCATGTAGAAGAGAGTCGATTGAAGTCCTCCAAGTAGCATCGCATAGCATAATCCTACCCGGCGATCCCCTCCTCGTCGCCCTGTTAGAGAGCGATCACCGGGTTGTATCTGGCACTTGGAAGGGTGTATTTTATTCAGTATCCAGTTCTAGTTGTCATAAGGTCAAGGTACAACTCCGGGTCGTCCTTTTACCGAGGGACACGGCTATTCGAATAGATAAACTTCCCTGCAGGGGTGCACCACATAACCCAACACGCTCGATCCCATTTGGCCGGACACACTTTTCTAGGTCATGCCCGGCCTCGTAAGATCAACGCGTCGCAGCCCCACCTAAGCACAACAGAGAGGTCAGCACGCCGGTCTAACCCTATGCGCGCAGGGGTCTGGGCCCATCGCCCTATGCACACCTGCACGTTGCGTACGCGGCCGGAAGCAGACCTAGCCTAGTGGCGTTCCAGTCCAATCCGGCGCGCGCCACTCAGTCGCTGACGTCACGAAGGCTTCGGCTGATACCACGACGCCGGGATACCCATAACTACTCCCGCGTAGATGGTTAGTGCGTATAGACCAAATGGCCAGACTCAGATCAAATACCAAGATCTCGTTAAGCGTGTTAAGTAACCGCGAACATCGACCAGGGCCAGGCCCACCTCTCACCTAGGCGGTCTCAACCTGCCCTGTCGCTCCGCCACAAAGATCCACTTGCAGGTACTCCTACGGCCGACCCGACTTTAGTCATCACATGTGTCATGTATATAGTATATAAGTATATACCCGTGATCACCGCCCAAGTGATCACGGCCCGATAATATAGCACAGCAGACGGACAAGAATGTAGGGCCACTGATGGAAAACTAGCATCCTATACTAAGCATGTAGGATTACAGGTAAAGGTAACAACAGTAGTAGCAAGGATAGGCTATGCATCAGGATAGGATATCGGAAAGCAGTAACATGCTACACTACTCTAATGCAAGCAGTATAGAGAAGAATAGGCGATATCTGGTGATCAAGGGGGGGGGGCTTGCCTGGTTGCTCTGGCAAGTAGGAGGGGTCGTCAACTCCATAGTCGAACTGGGCAGCAGCAGTGTCGGTCTTGTAGTCTACCGGAGAGAAGAGGGGGGAAGAAACAGTAAATACAATGCAAACATAAGCATGACGATGCGTGACATGACAATGAGCGGTGCGTGACATGACAATGAGCGGTGCTAGGTGTGTCCTAACGCGACAGTAGGTGGTATCGGCGAAGGGGGGAATATCCGGGAAAGTATTGCCGCTGTTTCGCGTTTTCGGACAGGTGGACCGGAGGGGAAAAGTTGCGAGATCGATAGGTTAGGTAGGTGTGGTGGACGAACGGACTGCGTATCCGGATTTGTCTCGTCGTTCTCAGCAACTTTCATGTTGAAAATATTTTAATCCGAGTTACGGATTAAAAAATATGATTTTCTAAAGATTTTATTAATTTCTGAAATTTAATTAATTATTTAATTTAATTCGAAATTTGGATTTATGACATCAGCATGAGGTCATGCTGACGTCGACAGTCAACGTTGACCGTTGACCTGGTCAACCTGACAGGTGGGTCCCACCTGTGAGTGACTGTTAGCTAATTAACTACTGTTTAGTTAAATTAATTAACTAATTAGATTAGTTTAAACAGGATTAATTAACTTAATTAATTTAGTAAATTAATTAATTAAAATTATTTTTATTTTTATTTTCCTTATTTATTTATTAATTAATTTATTATTATTATTACTATTATTATTAATTTATTTTATTTTTTATTTTATTTTTTTTTCTTTTCGTTCTGTGGGCTGGGCCCCATATGTCATAGGGCCACGGGGTTCGGGCCACGGGGGCAGTGGCTCAGGGGGGGCGAGGCCCACCTGGCAGTGGCCCAGAGGGCACTGCGGGTTTGGTCAACGGGTGCGGGTGCACCCGAGCGAGCGCTCGCCCGCAAGGCGGGACGAGGACGCCGGGGCACCGATGGCGGGGCTCGCTGGCGCGACCATCTC
>NC_057808.1:553359309-553390518 GCF_018294505.1 Triticum aestivum | reverse complement strand
CTGTCGGTGGGGAGTGGGGGGGAGGAGTGGATAAGGGAGAGGAGTGGGGCCGGCCTGGTTGGCCCGATGGCCAGCTGGGCCGCGGTCCAGCAGGGGGGGCTTCTCTCTTTTGTTTTTTTTGTTCTGTTTTCTTTCTTTTTTTTGTAATTTCTATTTTATTTCAATTTAAACTACTTAGGCATTTTATAAAAATGTGTTTACCACACCATATTTACTTATGCAAAATATGGCATCTCCGAACATTTTTATTTTAATATTTGAAAACTTTTGTCGTTTAACTTATTTGGAATTTAAATTTGAAACGGTTTTGAATTAACCCGAGATTAATTACAGTGGCAGAGGTGACGTGTCCTCATTAACGTGAGATTACTGTAGCATGATTATCCGGGCGTTACACTGGCTGTTATTTATATCAACCTGGTGGAAGATGATGAAGACCCACTCGATGAAGATGATGAGGACCCACTTAATGAAGCCATCGTAGCTCAAAGAATGAGGCTGAGCGAGGAGGAGGTGTGCAACCTATGGGACATAATTCCGCCACGTGATGACTTTGTCGGGGTGCCATTCGTGACCCGCGTGACAAGTACCATGGTCGATCGACATGATATGGTATGTTATACTAATTGTAGTAATTTGATGATATATATATATATGCTTTATTGTTATACTTACAAATACAAATTATCCGATGATATGCTTAGTGTAGAGTCCAATATATGTTGTTTGGAATCTAGTCGATGATATGCTTTGGTGTAGAGTCCGATCACATGCTCATTAGTGTAGAATCCAAGGAACTATTAATAGTGTAGATAATCCATATATACTTATTAGTAGAATTCATGCTTAGTACACATGTGTAGTACTGTGTCTTTTGATAGTGTAGAAATCTATACATAATAGAAATATATTTGCAAGAGTATGTGCAATGCTATTTATTAATTGATATGTTTTTCTTATTCAGAAATTGCCAAAGAGTCTATCTGTGAGTTGTGGTATCGAGCCTAATGAAGAAGGCTCAGCTGGACTAAGCCTTACCGCAAGGCGCTCCGTCACCACCTGTACTTACCGCATGGACACGGACGATCGCACACACTTAAGCTCGGTTGGGTGGAAGAGCTTCCTTGTTGGTAAGAATCTTCGTGTTGGACATGCCATCCTAATTACTATCAGGAACACCCACCGCCCAGGCTTGAGGATGATGATCGTCGTCGATATCATCTAGAACTATATTTATGTGTGTGGCTGTATGACTATATATAGCTAGTAGAACTGCTATATATGTGTGGCTGTAAGACTACCTAGTACTACTTGAGGATGCATGTTGACTATATATGAAATTGTTATCTAGTACTACCTAGTACCTATAATGCTTTATGAAATTGATATCTAGTAGTACCTAGTATCTGGAAATTGCAGTTTATTGAAACTGAAACGGGGTAGGAAGCAGGGGAAAATGATGAAAGATATAGCAGTAGCGCAGGGATAGAAAAGCGCTACAGCTAACTAATAGTAGCGCGTTCCCGAAAAGTGTTGCTGATATAGTCAATAGTAGTAGCGCGGGTAGGGACCGCGCTACTACTAACAGTTAGCTGTAGCGTCGTAATAGTAGCGCGGCCATCCGCGCTGCTGATAGCCTCAAAACCCGCGCTACTACTAGGGTTTTCCCTACTGGTGTTTTGCTTCTTGCGAAAAAACACTACTTTCCAAAAATAATAATATTTTTCTATCAAAACCTATGAAAAACCAAAAATATAATAAACAACCCCCCCTCCAAACTAAGTAAAGCCTGAAAACACGTGTAGTAGAAAATGAAATCCCGAGGTTACGGCCAATGCGTGACACGTGGCGATGGCTATGCGCATCACTTGTCGTGCTCCCAGACCCAAGAAAGTGACCTTTGCAGGAGCCCTCCAAGGGATACCCCTTAATTAGGTGCTCTCTTCACATAGCTTAGCAGTTTTAACGGGACAAACATATGCTAGCAGTCATCTAAGAAAAAAAACATATACTAGCTCTCTTTGGCTAGCTGATTTTCTGCAAGTGACTCTCACTATATATTCTACTCGGTAATATACTCTTCTTATCCTTATCTAAAGAATGGAATATACCTAATTAAGTTGCGTCGGTTCATAAAGAAGGGAAGAGAAAACAATAGGTTTGCAAACAATAAAAACAGAAAACAGACCTGGGTTTGGAACTCTCATTTTAGGGGCTGGAACTCTTGTTTTCATTGCTGCATGATAACCCACAACTGTAGGGGTCGTTTGTAGCCTTCTTTGATAAATAAGAGTGTCGAACCCAACGAGGAGCTAAAGGTAGAACAAATATTCTCTCAAGTTCTATCGACCACCGATACAACTCTACGCACACTAGACGTTTGCTTTACCTAAAAAAAGTATGAAACTATTTTGCAAGAATAAAACTACGAGTACTTTGCGAGAATAAAACTATGAATAAATTGCAAGATAATAAAAGTGGATATCGTTTGCCAACAAGAAAGTCATTTGTCCCTAGGTAATCGATAATTAGACCGGTAATCATTCTTGCAATTTTATATGAGGGAGAGGCATGAGCTAACATATTTTCTCTACTTGGATCATATGCACTTATGATTGGAAACTCAACCATAGCATTAAGTATCAAGTCCTCTTTACTCCCATGCACAACAACCCACTTATCCGTGTTTAGGCTGCTGTCACCCCCACAACCGACAATAAGCGAATCATGAACATATTGCAACACCCTACAACGAGGATCCCTCCGTTTGCGCGACACGGAGGGCCCACCGTAGGACAACACCATAAATAAAATATACACTCATACCAACCAAGATCATGATTAGCCCACAGGACAAAACGAATCTATTCAAAAATCATAGGATAACCATATATCATTGGGAAATAGTATATGGAGTTGAGCACCATGTTTAAGTAGAGATTACAGCGGGGAGAAGGGGTATTATACTGTTGCATAGAAGGGGAGAGAGTTAGTGTTGACGGTAGCAAGATTGTTGATGTAGATCGCCGTCACGATCCTTACCCCGGTGGCGCTCCAGTGCCACCGGGAGAGAGGGGAGAGAGCCCCCTCCTTATTCTTCTTCCTTGGCCTCCCCCTAGATGGGAGGAGAGTTTCCCTCTTGTCCATGGCCTCCATGCCGGCGGAGGGGCGAGAGCCTCTCCGAGATTGGATCTCCCTCTCTGTTCTCTTCTGTTTCGCGTTCCTATTTTCTGGCCCTTCACCGTTTATTAAATTCTCGGAGATCCGTAACACCGATTGCGCTGAAATTTTTGCACGATTTTTTTCCATAAATTTCTTTCTTGCGCCCGAAGAAGGGCCCCAACCTACTTACGAGGAGGGCACAAGACACCTGGGTGTGCTGGGGGTGCCAGGCGCGCCCTGGTCGGTCGTGGAGGCCGTGGGCCTCCGTTAGCGTTGATTCCAGCTCCCAAAAATCATAAATATTTCAAAATAATTCTCCGTAAATTTTCATTGCGTTTGGACTTCATTTGATATGGATATTCTATGAAACAAAAAACATGCAATAAACGAGAACTGACACTGGGCACTGGATCAATATGTTAGTCCAATAAATCATATAAAATGTTGTCAAAAGTATGTGAAAGCTGTATAATATTGGCATGAAACAATAAAAAATTATAGATACGACGGAGACGTATCACTGCACAACATAATCCAAAGAGCCTAACCTGAATAAGTTATGGGCCTGTAGACCAGGGTCCTCCCCCTTAGGCTGGTCATAGTGGGAGTAATATAGGTAGTAACATAACGCACCCCAAGATAAATATGCTTATCTGGCAAGGAGTAAATAAGGAGAGAGGTGTTTGTGGTAACATAATATGTTACCATAACATAACGCACCTGATGCAAAATGAGTCTACAACCAAATAAATAAATGATTGCATGATACTACACTTGTGTTACTACCCACTATGATGGTAGTAACATAGAATAGTAACATATGCATGTTACTAGTCTAAGTTACTTTCCACTATGACTAGCCTTAGCGCTTCAGGTGCCGGAAACGCGGGGAGCCCCTATTTGATGTTCTTTTTTTTAAACTAGGATCGGACGGCCAAGAATGGCCCAATTGGGGGAGCTTCGTGGAGGCAAGTTGGCTAGCCTCATTATATGTTAAAATTTATTGCGCCACGCGCAGAAGGCAGCTATACTGGGCCGGCCCAATGTGGCACAGTAAATAGGGAAAAGTTCACCTTGGGACCATGAGGGATGGAACCCTGCAACTCCCGTTGCTGTCATTCATCGCTAAACACACCACCAGATAAGTTTCACTGCCAAAATAGAAAACGTGGTTTGCAGGAACTATGCATCAGCGACCAATTCACTGAAGCGAACCAATTTTAACCTACCCCTATTTCTTTTTTTTTTTCGTTTCTTTGTATTGCTTTTTCAAATTCATTTTCCTACTTCATAAAATGGTTGCTCTTTTAAAAAATTCTTCATTGTTTTCAAAAATGTTTGTTCCTAAAATAGAAACTACTCACATCAAAAAAATGATGGAAATTTCAAAAGAATGTTCATGTCTTTCAAAAATTGCTCAGAAAGTCAAAGTGATAAAAAAAAATTGAAAAGCGTGAAACCATTTGGAACACAAACAATTCTTAAAATTTTTGATCATTTTTTGAAAAACAAGAACAAATTTAGGATTTCAAATACTTTCCAATAATACAAACTAAATTTTGGAACAATTTGTTTCGAAAATATTTCCTCAAAGATTTGCTGTATTAATGAAAAAAATGAAAACAGGAACATTTTTTAAATTCCAAATACATTTTGAAACCATAAACATTATTTGAAACTTGCTGAATATTTTTTGAATTCTTGATTTTTTTTAAATGGGGAATTTTTTTACAAAGATTTGATTTTTTTTTTGGAAAAGAGCAGATGTTTTGAAAATGGAAACTTTTCTGAACCTTGAACAAGGTTTCAAAAATGCGAACTTTTTTTTGGTATCTGTGAACAATTTTTTAAAACGGGAACACTTTTTCAAACTCGGAATTTTTTTTGACAAATTGAACTTTTTTTAGTTTAGAAACATTAATTTTATTTGTGAATATTTTTAAAAGATGCAAACAAGTTTGAAACATGAATTTGTTTTTGAAAAGGTGAAACGTATACATGAGAAAATTTCAGAATTCAGGACATTTACTAAAAAAGTGAACAAAATTGGAAAAACATGAAGGAGATTGATATTCAAAACAAAATTTGAAATTTTTAATTAGATTCTAAAATTCTGGAATTTTTCAATTTTTGAAAATAGAAACAATAAACAGAAAAGGCAAAATATAAATAAACGAAAAAGGAAAAAAAGAAAAAGAAACAGCAAAAGGCAAATAGGATAGAAGAAAAAAGAAAAAGAAGAAGAAGCCGTTCGGAAACCTTCTAGAAGGTCCGAAAACCTGAAAATACTGGCTTAGAAGTCCTTCCGAGAACCGGGAACGCTGAACACTAGGTGCGAAACAGCTAAACTGGGCCATCTTCGAACGCTACGTGGAAAAGAGCAACAACTTGCCGGGACGCGCGGGGAATAAGGAATTCTGGCGGAATTTTGTATTCGCCGCACAGGGAGATCCAGGAATCGTTCCAGCTGGGCCAGCCCGTTTAAGTGGGTTTCCAGGCGGTCTTTTCTAGTTTTGGGAAATTTCTAGAAGGTTCCTGATCTGGTTTTTTTCCTTGTTCTGTATTTTCCTGTTTCTTTTTTTCTTTTCTCTCTTTTTTTCCTTTTCTGTTTATTTTTCTTTTGTTTCTATTTCGTTTTTTAACTTTCCTTTCTTTTTAATTCTTATTTTCAATTTGTTTTGATTTTATTTTTAAAATTCTTGTGTTTATTGTCTTGTTCATAAATCCGGCAATTTTCCACGATTTTCTTTTTTTCTGTACTTTACAATAAATGTTCAGTATTTGATAAATTGTTTCCATTATAAAAAAATGTTCACGTAGTGAGAAAAATGTTCGTGTTATCATAAATGTTCGCATTTTTTCAAAAAAATAAATCAAAGTTTCAAAAATTGTCCGTGCTTTAGAAAATGTGTTTTTGTTTCCGGAATTTGTTCATTATTTTAGAAAATGTTAGCAATTTTTCAAACAAGTTTAAAGTTTAAAAAATTATTCATGTTTTTAGATTTTTTTTTGAAGTTTTGGAAAAATGATTGTATTAACCTTTTTTTTCATATATACGAAACATGTTCGGGATATGCAAACTGCACCCAGTTTCAAAATTTTGTTCTGGATTTCAAATTTTATTCCCATTTTAAATTTCTGTTCACCAATTCAAAAAAATTGGTTTTTAAAAAAATGTTCGGGATTTCAGAATTTGTTCTAACAAAGAATATTCACCAATTCAGAAAAGGTCATGTTTTGGGGAAAATGTTCTGAAATTTTAACAGTATTTGTCTTTTTGAAAATGTTCTCAAAATGTTCAAAAATTTAACGTTTTGGAATTTTTCTAGAATTTCAAAAAATGTACCTTTTTTTTAATTTTTGTACAAATAAAAAAATTCACTTTTTTGGGAAAAATCGAGAATTTTGAAAGTTATTTTCCATTTGCATAAGATTGTTCCAAAATTTTGAAATTGTTCGCGTTTGAAAAAATTCCTTAATTTCCAGAAAGTGATTGAAATTTGAACTTTTGGTTGGAATTTCTTAAGTAATGTTCAGTTTACGCCGCTGCTCATAGTTCTTTACACATCAGCCTATGTATTTGAGCTCCCAATTGTTGCTAAAAAAAGGACCTCCCTATTCTGGTAACGCGTGCTAGCGTTCGCGCGTGGTTAGAGGGGTCGCTTAGTCGCCCAGCTTGACCATTCGTATTGCCTCATCCCAAAGAATTTGCCTTAAATTATCAAGATATGACTGTATCTAACACGAGAATTTATCTAGATTCATCTGTATATAGATAATTCTAAGACAAACTTTTAGGGACGGAGTGAGTACGTTTTTGCTGCTGCTGCTTTTTTGTGTCTAGTACTCCCTCCGTCCCAAAATAAGTGTCTTAATTTTATACTAACTTTAGTACAAAGTTGTAATAAGATTAAGACACTTATTTTGAGATGGAGGGAGTATTACATTAAAAAAACCCGGCTAAAACAGCAAACAGTTTCCCCTAAAAAAGGGCTAATATTATTTTTAATGATTGTAAAATAAGAGATTATTTCATGGATTTAAAAAGTTCACACGTTTGAAATTTTTCATGAATTTGAAAAAATCTTCCCAAATTTTAAAAAAACCACGGACTGAAAAAATGCTCGCATATTTGAAAAATAGTCAAGGATTAATTTTTTGTATTTGACAAAATCTTCATGTATTTAAAAATGTGAATTAATTAAAAAATGTTCAGAGAATTGAAAACAAATCATGAAATTGAAAAAGCTTTAAATTTAAAAAAGTCCACTTTTTTAGAGAAACTAAAATGAAAATAAAAAGATAAAGGGAAAAGAAACAAAAAGTAAAAAGAACATACGGAAACAAATTAAGAAGCTGAACAAAAATGCAAAGAAAAAACACATTTTTTTGGCAAACATGCAAGCTTTATTATGTTGTCACAATGTTTACAGGAACAGAGAGAAGATTACGGGGTTGACCTGACCATAAAATTTTACAAACCATTAAAGCTAAAGTATGTTTTGCAAGATTGTGAGCCTTGATATTTGAGATTCAAAATTCATGATTAAAAGTACAAGAAATAAAACGGTAGAACGTTCTATAATTTCATGCACGGTAGAACTGAAACTTGTAGAGTGTCTCCGCCGCCACCTCCTCCTCCTACCGTTGTTCTACGTCCTCGTACGCGCAGTCAGAGTAGTATTGTTCGGCTGAAGGAGCGCACTGGCAGCACGGTTGCGTGGATTGCGGCGTGTATGGCACAGACAGATGCTGACCCAACTGCTGAACCTCGGCATTTTCAGGCGGCTCTTCGGATTCCTCATTGGCGCAGTGCCATGGAGCAGGAGTTTCATGCACTACAGAGGAATGATACTTGACGCTTGGTTCCTCCTGTGCCTGGTGTCAACATCATTGACTCCAAGTGGGTGTTTAAGGTAAAGAAGCATGCTGATGGTTCTATTGAGCGATACAAGGCACGGTTGGCGGCCAAAGGGTTTAAACAACGGTATGGTCTTGATTATGAGGATACCTTCAGTCCAGTTGTCAAACCTACCACCATTCTTCTACTTTGTCCTTGGCTGTTTCCAAAGGGTGGTCTCTGCGTCAGCTTGATGTTCAGAATGCTTTTCTCCATGGGGTCTTGGAGGAAGAGGTTTGCATGTGGCAACCTCGTGGTTTTGTTGATCCTGATCATCCACATCATTTGTTTCGTCTTGTTAAGACGCATTATGGACATAAGCAGGCTCCTCGTGCATGGCATGCCTGACTTGGCTCGGTTCTTTGATGTCTTGGATTTGCTCCGTCCACGGCTGACACGTCTCTGTTCATGTTTCATCGTCCTGAGGTTACTATGTACCTGCTGGTTTATGTTGATGACATTATTCTTATCAGCTCCTCAGTGACTGCCGCTGATCGTCTGCTGTCTGCTCTGGGTGGTCATTTTGTTGTCAAGGATCTGGGTGCTCTCCATTTACATCCTTGGTCTGGAGGTTTCACGGTCCCCTGCTGGCCTGACTCTCACTCGGCATAAGTATTCCTTGGACTTGCTATCATGTCCTGGTATGTTGCAGTGCAAGCATGCTACCACCCCTATGTCTGCGACTGGTCGGTTATCAGCCTTGGATGGTGCCTTGCTTCCTTCAGATGATGCTACAGAGTACCGCGGTATTATTGGTGGCTTGCAATACTTGACAATCACACGGCTGGACATCTCCTTTGCGGTCAACCGTGTGTGCCAGTATCTTCATGCTCCTCGGACTTCACACTGGTCAGCTGTGAAGCGTATACTGCGGTATCTCTCTCATACTGTCTCATATGGCTTGTATCTTCGGTCTACCTCCTTGAGTGCTCTCTCGGCGTTCTCTGATGCAGATTGGGCTGGGAGCCTGGATGACCGGCGATCAACAGGGGGTTATGTTGTCTTCTTTGGTCGCAACTTGATCGCCTGGAGTGCGCGCAAGTAGGCCATAATATCTCGGAGTAGCACTTAAGCAGAGTACAAGGCGGTTGCCAATGCCACAGCTGAGCTCATTTGGGTACAGTCTCTGTTGAGAGAGTTGGGAGTCTCTCAAGAGCAGCCACCGGTTCTTTGGTGTGATAATATTGGTGCGATGTATCTTTCATCTAATCCAGTTTCCATGCTTGTACCAAGCACATCGAAGTTGATTATCACTTTGTGAGGGAACGTGTTGCACAGAAACTTCTTCATATCAAGTTCATCTCCTTCAAAGATCAACCTGCTGATATCTTCACGAAGCCACTTCCAAAACCTCAGTTTGAAGGTTGTAGGCGCAATCTTAACTTGCTTTGTACTTCAGGTCAGAGTTAAGATTGATGGAGGGTGTTAGACAATGTTTATGCGTAGCTTCTGTATATACCATGTATCTTATATTTGTACACTTTGTGTACCTTTATATATATGAGATAGCCACACCTGTATTGGGTGTTGAGCAGTTTCCAAACCCTAACATTTCACACTTGCATTGTTGTTAAGGACCATGACGTCTACTGCTAGCGGCCACATTCCGCCCACACGTTAGCCCATCCAGAAACAAGCATAGCAGTGCCCACCAAGCCTCCTCCCCGCTCGGGATTTCTGGCCATCGGATCAGTTTTTTGATGAATTCTGGGCCGTCCGATCACGCCCTCAGATGATATCGGCCGTCGGATCAAGCCCGGATCACTGCTACAATGAATAGTGATGAATAGTAGCCTCCTTGCTGACTTTTCTTACTCTGGAATTACTTTTCTGCCTCGCTGATGTGTGTTGGAAATATGCCCTAGAGGCAATAATAAAATGGTTATTATTATATTTCCTTGTTCATGATAATTGTCTATTGTTCATGCTATAATTGTATTAACTGGAAGCCGTAATACATGTGTGAATACATAGACCACAACATGTCCCTAGTAAGCCTCTAGTTAACTAGCTCGTTGATCAATAGATGGTTATGGTTTCCTGACCATGGACATTGGATGTCATTGATAACGGGATCACATCATTAGGAGAATGATGTGATGGACAAGACCCAATCCTAAGCATAGCACAAGATCATGTAGTTCGTTTTGCTAGAGCTTTTCTAATGTCAAGTATCATTTCCTTAGACCATGAGATTGTGCAACTCCCGGATACCGTAGGAATGCTTTGGGTGTACCAAACGTCACAACGTAACTGGGTGGCCATAAAGGTGCACTACAGGTATCTCCGAAAGTGTCTGTTGGGTTGGCACGAATCGAGACTGGGATTTGTCACTCTGTGTAAACGGAGAGGTATCTCTGGGCCCACTCGGTAGGTCATCATCATAATGTGCACAATGTGACCAAGGAGTTGATCACGGGATGATGTGTTACGGAACGAGTAAAGAGACTTGCCGGTAACGAGATTGAACAAGGTATCGGGATACCGACGATCGAATCTCGGGCAAGTACTATACCAGTAGACAAAGGGAATTGTATACGGGATTGATTGAATCCTCGACATCGTGGTTCATCCGATGAGATCATCGAGGAGCATGTGGGAGCCAACATGGGTACCAGATCCCGCTGTTGGTTATTGACCGGAGAGTCGTCTCGGTCATGTCTGCGTGTCTCCCGAACCCGTAGGGTCTACACACTTAAGGTTCGGTGACGCTAGGGTTGTAGAGATATTAGTATGCGGTAACCCGAAAGTTGTTCGGAGTCCCGGATGAGATCCCGGACGTCACGAGGAGTTCCGGAATGGTCCGGAGGTAAAGATTTATATATGGGAAGTCTTGTTTTGGTCGCCGGAAAAGTTTCGCGCATTATCGGTATTGTACCGGGAGTGTCGAAATGGGTCCGGGGGTCCACCTGCCCCGGGGGGGGGGGCACATGGGCTGTGGGGTGTGTGCCTTGGCCTATATGGGCCAAGGGAACCAGCCCCAAGAGGCCCATGCGCCAAGAGATAAGGTAAAGGGAGAGTCCTAAAGGGGGAAGGCACCTCCTAGGTGCCTTGAGGAGGATGGACTCCTCCCTGGCCGCACCCTTCCTTGGAGGAAGGGCCAAGGCTGCGCCCCCCCTCTCCCTTGGCCCTATATATAGTGGGGGGAAGGAAGGGCAGCCGACCCCAAGCCCTGGCGCCTCCCTCTCTCTCCCGTGACACATCTCCCTCCTCCCCGCTTGCGCTTGGCGAAGCCCTGCCGGGATCCCGCTACTTCCACCACCACGCCGTCGTGCTGCTGGATCCCCATCAACCTCTCCTCCCCCCTTGCTGGATCAAGAAGGAGGAGACGTCGCTGCTCCGTACGTGTGTTGAACGCGGAGGTGCCGTCCGTTCGGCACTAGGATCATCGGTGATTTGGATCACGACGAGTACGACTCCATCAACCCCGTTCTCTTGAACGCTTCCGCTCACGATCTACAAGGGTATGTAGATGTACTCCTCCCCTCTCGTTGCTAGCATCTCCTAGATTGATCTTGGTGACACGTAGGAAAATTTTGAATTTCTACTACGTTCCCCAACAGTGGCATCATGAGCCAGGTCTATGCGTAGATTCTATGCACGAGTAGAACACAAAGTAGTTGTGGGCGATGATTTATTCAATTTGCTTACCGTTACTAGTCTTATCTTGATTCGGCGGCATTGTGGGATGAAGCGGCCCGGACCGACCTTACACGTACTCTTACGTGAGACAGGTTCCACCGACTGACATGCACTTGATGCATAAGGTGGCTAGCGGGTGTCTGTCTCTCCCACTTTAGTTGGATCGGATTCGATGAAAAGGGTCATTATGAAGGGTAAATAGCAATTGGCATATCACCGTTGTGGCTTTTGCGTAGGTAAGAAACGTTCTTGCTAGAAACCCATAGCAGCCACGTAAAACATGCAACAACAATTAGAGGACGTCTAACTTGTTTTTGCAGGGTATGCTATGTGATGTGATATGGCCAAAAGGATGTGATGAATGATATATGTGATGTATGAGATTGATCATGTTCTTGTAATAGGAATCACGACTTGCATGTCGATGAGTATGACAACCGGCAGGAGCCATAGGAGTTGTCTTAATTTATTGTATGACCTGCGTGTCAATGAAAACGCCATGTAATTACTTTACTTTATTGCTAACCGTTAGCCATAGTAGTAGAAGTAATATTTGGCGAGACAACTTCATGAAGACACGATGATGGAGATCATGGTGTCATGCCGGTGACGAAGGTGATCATGCCGTGCCTCGAAGATGGAGATCAAAGGCGCAAGATGATATTGGCCATATCACGTCACTTTATGATTTGCATGTGATGTTTGTCATGTTTACATCTTATTTTCTTAGAACGACGGTAGCATAAATAAGATGATCCCTCACTAAAATTTCAAGAGACGTGTTCCCCCTAACTGTGCACCGTTGTGAAGGTTCGTTGTTTCGAAGCACCACGTGATGATCGGGTGTGATAGATTCTAACGTTCGAATACAACGGGTGTTGACGAGCCTAGCATGTACAGACATGGCCCCGGAACACATGCGAAACACTTAGGTTGACTTGACGAGCCTAGCATGTACAGACATGGCCTCGGAACACAAGAGATCGAAAGGTCGAACATGAGTCGTATAGTAGATGCGATCAACATGGAGATGTTCACCGATGATGACTAGTCCGTCTCACGTGATGATCGGACACGGCCTAGTTTGACTCGGATCATGTATCACTTAGATGACTAGAGGGATGTCTATCTGAGTGGGAGTTCATTAAATAATCAGATGAACTTAATTATCATGAACATAGTCAAAAGGTCTTTCAAATTATGTCATAGCTTACGCTTTAGCTCTACTGTTTAAAGATATGTTCCTAGAGAAAATTTAGTTGAAAGTTGGTAGTAGCAATTATGCGGACTGGGTCCGTAAACTGAGGATTGTCCTCATTGCTGCACAGAAGGCTTATGTCCTTAATGCACCGCTCGGTGTGCTAAACCTCAGCGTCGTCTGTAGATGTTGCAAAACATCTGACATACACGTTTTGATGACTACGTGATAGTTCAGTGCGTAATGCTAACGGTTTAGAATTATGGCACCAAAGACGTTTTTGAAATGTCGCAGAACATGTGAGATGTTCCGAAGACTGAAATTGGGATTTCAGACTAATGCCCACGTCAAGAGGTATGAGACCTCTGACAAGTTTCTTAAGCCTGCAAACTAAGGGAGAAAAGCTCAATCGTTGAGCATGTGCTCAGATTTTCTGAGTACTACAATCACTTGAATCGAGTGGGAGTTAATCTTCCAGATGAGATAGTGATGGTTCTCCATAGTCACTGCCACCAAGCTATTAGAGCTTCGTGATGAACTATAACATATCAGGGATAGATATGATGATCCTTGAGCTATTCGCGATGTTTGACACCGCGAAAGTAGAAATCAAATAGGAGCATCAATTGTTGATGGTTAGTAAAACCACTAGTTTCTAGAAGGGCAAGGGCAAAAAGGGATACTTCATGAAACAGCAAATCATTTGCTGCTCTAGTGAAGAATGCCAAGGTTGAACCCAAACCCGAGACTAAGTGCTTCTGTAATGAGGGGAACGGTCACTGAAGCAGAACTACCCTAGATACTTGGTAGATGAGAAGGCAGACAAGGTCGAAAGAAGTATATTGGATATACATTATATGAATGTGTACTTTACTAGTACTCCTAGCAGCACCAGGGTATTAGATACCGGTTCGGTTGCTAAGTGTTAGTAACTCGAAATAAAAGCTGCAGAATAAACGGAGACTAGCTAAAGGTGAGATGACGATATGTGTTGGAAGTGTTTCCAAGGTTGATGTGATCAAGCGTCGCATGCTCCCTCTACCATCGAGATTGGTGTTAAACCTAAATAATTGTTATTGGTGTTTGCGTTGAGCACAAACATGATTGGATTATGTTTATCGCAATACGGTTATTCATTTAAGGAGAATAATGGTTACTCTGTTTATTTGAGTAATACCTTCAATGGTCTTGCACCTAAAATGAATCTCGATCGCAGTGATACACATGTTCGTGCCAAAAGATATAAAATAGTAATGATAGTACCACATACTTGTGGCACTGCCATTTGAGTCATATTGGTATAGAACGCATGAAGAAGCTCCATGTAGATGGATCTTTGGACTCACTCGTTTTTGAAAAGATTGAGACATGCGAACCATGTCTATTGGTATATATGCATGAAGAAACTCCATGCAGATGGATCGTTTGGACTCACTTGATTTTGAATCACTTGAGACATGCAAATCATACCACATGGGCAAGATGACTGAAAGGCCTCGTTTTCAGTAAGATGGAACAAGAGAGCAACTTGTTGGAAGTAATACATTTGATGTGTGCAGTCCAATGAGTGCTGAGGCACGCAGTGGATATCGATATGTTCTTACTTCACAGATGATTTGAGTAGATGCTGAGAATATTTACTTGATGAAACACAAGTCTGAATTATTGAAAGGTTCAAGTAATTTCAGAGTGAAGTTGAAGATCGTAATGACAAGAGGATAAAATGTCTATGATATGATCATAGAGATATCTGAGTTACGAGTTTGGCACACAATTAAGACATTGTGGAAAGTGTTTCACAATTAATACCGCCTGAAACACCACAGTGTGATGGTGTGTCCGAACATCATGACTGCACCCTATTGGATATGGTGCATACCATGATGTCTCTTATCAAATTACCACTATTGTTTATGGGTTAGGCATTAGAGACAACCGCATTCACTTTAAATAGGGCACCACGCAATTCCGTTGAGACGACACCGTATGAACTATGGTTTAGAGAAGCCTAAGCTGTCGTTTCTTAAAAGTTTGGGGTTGCGACGCTTATGTGAAAAGTTTTAGGCTGATAAGCTCGAACCCAAAGCGGATAAATGCATCTTCATAGAATACCCAAAACAGTTGGGTATACCTCCTATTTCAGATCCGGAAGCAAGGTGATTGTTTCTAGAAACAAGTCCTTTCTCGAGGAAAAGTTTCTCTCGAAAGAATTGAGTGGGAGGATGGTGGAGACTTGATGAGGTTATTGAACCGTCACTTCAACTAGTGTGTAGCAGGGCACAGGAAGTTGTTCCTGTGGCACCTACACCAATTGAAGTGGAAGCTTATGATAGTGATCATGAAACTTCGGATCAAGTCACTACCAAACCTCGTAGGTCGACAAGGATGCGTACTACTTCAGAGTGGTACGTAATCCTGTCTTGGAAGTCATGTTGCTAGACAACAATGAACCTACGAGCTATGGAGAAGCGATGGTGGGCCCGGATTCCGACGAATGGCTCGAGGCCATAAAATCCGAGAGAGGATCCATGTATAAAACAAAGTATAGACTTTGGAAGAACTACTTGATGGTCGTAAGGCTATTGGGTGCAGATGGATTTTAAAAGGAAGACAGACAATAATGGTAAGTGTCACCATTAAGAAAGCTCGACTTGTCGTTAAGATGTTTTCCGGCAAGTTCAAGGAGTTGACTGCGATGAGACTTTCTCACTCATAGCGATGCTAAGAGTCTGTTGGAATTGTATTAGCAGTTACTGCATTATTTATGAAATCTTGCAGATAGGATGTCAAAACATTGTTTCCTCGACGATTTTCTTGAGGAAAGGTTGTATGTGATACAACCAGAAGGTTTGTCAATCCTGAAAGATTCTAACAAGTATGCAAAGCTCCAGCAATCCTTCTAAGGACTGGAGTAAGCATCTCGGAGTTGGAATGTACGCTTTGATGAGATGATCACAGATTTTGGGTTTATACAAAGTTTATGAGAAACTTGTATCTCCAAAGAAGTGAGTGGGAGCACTATAGAATTTTTGATGAGTATATGTTGTTAACATATTGATGATCAGAAATGATGTAGAATTTCTGAAAAGCATACAGGGCTATTTGAAAAGTGTTTTAATGGAAAACCTGGATTAAGCTACTTGAACATTGAGCATCAAGATCTATAAGGATAGATCAAAAACGCTTAATAGTACTTTCAAATGAATACATACCGTGACAAGTTTTTTTGAAGGAGTTCAAAATAGATCAGCAAAGAAGGAGTTCTTGGCTGTGTTACAAGGTGTGAGTATTGAGTAAGACTCAAGACCTGAGCACAGCAGAAGAGAGAGAAAGGACGAAGGTCGTCCCCTATGCTTTAGACGTAGGCTCTACAATATGCTATGCTGTGTACCGCACCTGAAGTGTGCCTTACCATGAGTTAGTCAAGGGGTACAATAGTGATCCGGGAATGGATCACATGACAGCGGTCGAACTTGTCCTTAGTATCTAGTGGACTAAGGAATTTTCTCGATTATGGAGGTGGTAAAAGAGTTCGTCGTAAAGGGTTACGTCGATGCAACTTTGACACTAATCCGGATGACTCTGAGTAGTAAACCGGATTCGTATAGTAGAGCAGTTATTTGGAATAGCTCCAAGTAGCGCGTGGTAGCTGCATCTACAGGATGACATAGAGATTTATAAAGCGCACACGGATCTGAAAGGTTCAGACCCGTTGACTAAAACCTCTCTCGTAAGCATAACATGATCAAACCCTAGAACTCATTGAGTGTTAATCACATGGTGATGTGAACTAGATTATTGACTCTAGTAAGCTCTTGGGTATTAGTCACATGGCGATGTGAACTTTGAGTGTTAATCACATGGTGATGTGAACTAGATTATTGACTCTAGTGCAAGTGGGAGACTGTTGGAAATATGCCCTAGAGGCAATAATAAAATGGTTATTATTATATTTCCTTGTTCATGATAATTGTCTATTGTTCATGCTATAATTGTATTAACTGGAAACCGTAATACATGTGTGAATACATAGACCACAACATGTCCCTAGTAAGCCTCTAGTTGACTAGCTCGTTGATCAATAGATGGTTATGGTTTCCTGACCATGGACATTGGATGTCATTGATAACGGGATCACATCATTAGGAGAATGATGTGATGGACAAGACCCAATCCTAAGCATAGCACAAGATCGTGTAGTACGTTTTGCTAGAGCTTTTCTAATGTCAAGTATCATTTCCTTAGACCATGAGATTGTGCAACTCCCGGATACCGTAGGAATGCTTTGGGTGTACCAAACGTCACAACGTAACTGGGTGGCCATAAAGGTGCACTACAGGTATCTCCGAAAGTGTCTGTTGGGTTGGCACAAATCGAGACTGGGATTTGTCACTCCGTGTAAACGGAGAGGTATCTCTGGGCCCACTCGGCAGGTCATCATCATAATGTGCACAATGTGACCAAGGAGTTGATCACGGGATGATGTGTTACGTAACGAGTAAAGAGACTTGCCGGTAACGAGATTGAACAAGGTATCGGGATACCGACGATCGAATCTCGGGCAAGTACTATACCGGTAGACAAAGGGAATTGTATACGGGATTGATTGAATCCTTGACATCGTGGTTCATCCGATGAGATCATCGAGGAGCATGTGGGAGCCAACATGGGTATCCAGATCCCGCTGTTGGTTATTGACCGGAGAGTCGTCTCGGTCATGTCTGCGTGTCTCCCGAACCCGTAGGGTCTACACACTTAAGGTTCGGTGACGCTAGGGTTGTAGAGATATTAGTATGCGGTAACCCGAAAGTTGTTCGGAGTCCCGGATGAGATCCCGGACGTCACGAGGAGTTCCGGAATGGTCCGGAGGTAAAGATTTATATATGGGAAGTCTTGTTTTGGTCATCGGAAAAGTTTCGCGCATTATCGGTATTGTACCAGGAGTGCCGAAAGGGGTCCGGGGGTCCATCAAGGGGTCCACCTGCCCCGGGGGGGCACATGGGCTGTGGGATGTGCGCCTTGGCCTATATGGGCCAAGGGAACCAGCCCCAAGAGGCCCATGCGCCAAGAGATAAGGTAAAGGGAGAGTCCTAAAGGGGGAAGGCACCTCCTAGGTGCCTTGGGGAGGATGGACTCCTCCCTGGCCGCACCCTTCCTTGGAAGAAGGGCCAAGGCTGCGCCCCCCCTCTCCCTTGGCCCTATATATAGTGGGGGGAAGGGAGGGCAGCCGACCCCAAGCCCTGGCGCCTCCCTCTCCCTCCCGTGACACATCTCCCTCCTCCCCGCTTGCGCTTGGCGAAGCCCTGCCGGAATCCCGCTACTTCCACCACCACGCCGTCATGCTGCTGGATCTCCATAAACCTCTCCTCCCCCCTTGCTGGATCAAGAAGGAGGAGACGTCACTGCTCCGTGCGTGTGTTGAACGCGGAGGTGCCGTCCGTTCGGCGCTAGGATCATCGGTGATTTGGATCACGACGAGTACGACTCCATCAACCCCGTTCTCTTGAACGCTTCCGCTCACGATCTACAAGGGTATGTAGATGCACTCCTCCCCTCTCGTTGCTAGCACCTCCTAGATTGATCTTGGTGACACGTAGGAAAATTTTGAATTTGTGCTACGTTCCCCAACAATGTGTGGGGTCACTCGCTGGTGGGCCACGCCGGTCAGCGACTGTGGCTATGATCGTGGCTTGTGTGGTTCGTCGGCATCCTTTCCAGTGTGCCACCGCCTGTATTTTCGCTGCCCCGCCGAGGGCATTTTCGTCATTTCAGACCCAGGGATATAAAAGCCAGCCGCTCCCATGGAGACGACCTAGCCGTCCTGCTCCTCCCGCACTCACGCCGTCCCCTCTCCTTCCTCTCTTTCTCCTCTGCGCCTGCCTCCCTCCCTCCCCATCCGCCCGCGCCTGCCTTCCTCCCCATCGGCCCCCTCCCCCCGTCGCTCATCCTCTTGCATCACCCGAAGGGGAGCCGCCGCTGCTCGGCCCTCTCCCCCTCGGCGTCAAGAGGCTCATGGCGGTGCCAGATCCGGTGTCGGGGTCGAGGGGCATGCAGGATCCAGGCGTGACGGCTCATTGGTGAGCGCAGCGGCCGCCATGGACGAGCTCAAGCCGGGTCATGTGGGCGCGTTGGTTAGCGCGGCGGCGGCCGTGGCCGAGCTCGAGCCCGGGTGCACCGGCGAGGGTACTAGGGGGATTTCACCGTGATCTCCTCCTCGTCGTCGGTCAGGTGATGGTCCTCGCGATCCCGTCTTGGCTCCTTCGAGGCGTTCTTCTGGCCGGTCCTCACTTCCCCTCTTTTCCTTTTTCATTAGTTGTCTTGCAGGTAGTTCGAGGGTGTGACCTCTTGGCCGTGCGGTTTGCTTGCCGTCACCTTGGCCGCCGGCGTGCCGTTGAAGAGTGTATTGTTCTGGTCCCTTTCCTAGCCCTGTGCTACCTTTGCTGGTTCCTTCCCTGCCCGATTCTGATGATTACCTAGGTCCATTTTTGCCTGTTTGGCAGAGATGTCATTAGGATTTATTCTGCTGGTTAGTGACCAGTAGTGTTCTTCCTCTTGCAGCGGATAAGTTGTGGCTCTTCGAGGATAGCTCACATTGCTTAGTTGCGCAGGTGACTGCCTTTTTTGGATCCTACAGTTTTGGCATTATGTGGATTTATTTTAGCATTATATCCCATCTTGTTTCTATTGTTTTGGCAAAGTGTGTGTTTACTTTGGAATTACATGCTCATAGTATTTGTATAAGGATAAAATTTGTTTTGTCGTCACATTCTCATACTGTTTGTTTAAGGAACGGGTTCTCATGCATCTGTCTGTATATTTTTCAGCATCAGATGGTCTATTTTAGCATTTCTGGTTCATATTGAGAAATTGAGAACTATAACAAGCGTTGCTTATTTTTTTCACCCTGCATTTTGTAGAGAACTAGGAGATCTCATCTAACTATCTTGGCTGAGCTTGTTCAATTGACAAGGTATCTCTCTCATCCTGTATTTTTTTCGATCATCTTTGAAAGTACAGTGTACCTAACATCCTAACCAATGCCATCCTATTCGTATAGCCGGTGGTAACTTCAGAATTTCATGAATGAGAATATTGTTTATATTGTCAGAAGGTCACATCATGTGCCTTCCCTTCAGTTTTCACATGAAACTAATTTTTCTCCCATGTTTAGAATTTATACGTAAGTGTTGACCGACTCTTCATGTTCATTGCCTACTTTGACATTATTTTTTTAAGAATGTCTTGTAATGGTGTTTGATCAATCTTATCAGTTAACCACACTACATGTTCTGCATTCTTGCTTTGTTTGTTGGCTATGTTTCTTGGCTGGGTTGGTGTGCAGGATAATATGGGTGAATTAACAATCAAAAATGAAAAACGGTGCAGGGCTAGGGGCTAGACAGTGGTGAATTAACACACTATTAGTGACAAAGTAAAAAGAAACCGGTTCCGAGCATTCGGGTTGCAGGTTCTGAGGTGTGATCGTTGAGGTGGGGTAGCAAACATAGTTAGCAGTATTGTATCCTAACTTGGAGAACATCCATTTAATAATTTTGGGTCCGGAGTTCTGTTAGTGAATTAGAAAATAGTGAGCCCCTGCTCTGAGGCCAAGGTACGCCAATGATCGTCCAAGGTACGCCAATGATCAAAAGAACAGCTGAATGAAAAAAAGTTCTTCCATTTGCAGCGAACTTTCAGTAGATATCGTCTCTATTTCTTTTACATGTGGATATTGTTGTTTCAAAGCAAATTTCAGCGTTAAGTTTTACCAGGTTTTGTTACCTATAATCTGTTTTTTATCGGGTTCTTTTTTTGGTTTTATCAGGTTTTGTTACCTATAATCTGTTTTTTATCAGTTTTTCTTGCTTATTCTCTCTAATCAGAAAAGGAGCCTGAAAATCTGCATTTACATTTGCAGATACGGCAGGAAAGTACAGCTTATCCAGAGACACCAATTGGGAGAGGTACAACATATGCATTTCAAAGAGAACTGGACTCTGCTATTTCTGATTTCACCAAGGTTGAAATTTTAAATTCAGAACTTCAGTGATGCTTACTGTTCTCTTTCCTTGACAATGTTTGCACAATATATATATTGTAGAGACAGTAAATATTTGTGCCTTGTGAGAATAGGTCTGCTGTCAAGTGACATCATGCAACATAGATTTAGAACGAAGATTAAGATATGTTTCTGTACAGCGACTGCTGGATCGATAGTACAAAATAAATAGCTTGAATGGATTTAGCATTAAGAACAAAATAAGATACGGAAATTCTAAAGCTACCCTTCTTGTGGATCGACTGATAAATCCATGTAATATTTTGAGAAAGAGTTAAATCCGTATATGTTGTTTGAGTGCCTTTTAATTAAGATACTGGACTATGTTGGTACACATATATTTGGATGCTTGTGATTGGCTGGAAAGAACAGAAACTTAGATTTGTTGTTGGACTAAACTGAGACTGAGTAGTCATAGCCTTTTGGCTGATGCATCCTTCAGTATACCAAAACACTTGCTATTTTTCATGTTCTTGTACGCGATGGGTTTAGGACACAAATAATTATTTGTTTTATCTATGAAAAACTTTTGCTTCAAGATTACAATGTGTTGAATGCCTTTTGTGCTTAGTTAAAGTATAAGTACTGCTTATATGTGATTTCAGTTCAGCTTGACCAAGTTTCTTTGCTCTGCTTTTTCCCTCCCTCTCCACTGAATATGACCATGTTCAAAATAAAATGCGCATTAACACTTATGAGAGTAACCATATTTTATTTTTGTTGGGACTCTTCTCTCTAGGTTTTCGTTGATCCCACTCTCTTGCATTTTTGCTTTCACAATTACTAGGACTCCAGTAATAACCACATTATGAAATGGGCGATAATCAGCGACGCTATTTACATCAGTGATGACGAAGGTATGGGTGTATATATAGAGTACCAGCGTTGTTGTCTCTAATTCCTATTAACGATGTTGTATCCGACGCTGGTTGTCTCAAATATTCAGGTAAGCGCCGCCATAAACGCCAACGTGCCAAAAAGACAAGGGGTCGAGCTCCATGTAGTGAACCATGTCTTTGTGAGAGGACCTTAAAAAGAGGTACCATGCTGGCCTTATGCCATTGTTCAATACTTTGCATGCTAAATGAACTCTTACACACCATTGTTCAATAGATTGTTCTTCGCAAGTTAGACTGAACTCTTACGCATAGGACCAATATGGTGCGAACTATGGGGCAAACCATAGCTCACTATCCACAAGCGGTCAGTTAAAAGAACATAACCGTATTATCCATGATTTTTTTTGGCTATGGCTTGATTGGTTAAACTAAATACTCACAGCAGGTTCATGTGACGTGCCATGTGAGAAGTCGAACGTGAAGACAATCAAGTGAAGTTATCAAATAGTATGCTTTAGTTGAACTGTATAGGTGCGCTCTGGCTTGATTTTGTTGTCTAACTCTACTCTGTGTATCTAACTTAATGTGAATTGATCGTCCTGCCTTAGTTTTGGAACAAAGAAATGTTTCCCTTTTATTATGAGCCTCCAGATCATTTGTTGTACTGATTAAATATTTCCTACTCACCTTGCTTTTGGTATACCCAACATTGTTCTTGATTTACTTTTGGAACACAATATATGTTTCCCCTTATTCATGAGCTTCCAGATCAACTGTTCTACTGAATAAATATATCAGGTTTGCCTTTCTTTTGGTATATCTAATTGCTTTGGCCTTTGGCATATATAACTTTGACAAAATTGTATGTACTGGACTTGGTTATCCTGCCTTTTTTATGGTACATCCTTGATGTAGTGAGATAATGCATCCTGACCAATCTGTCTAATTCCCTTTGGGAGTACTAAACACTTTGATTAAATGCTGGGACAACGCAATGAGCCAGGCACCCTGCGCGGATATTATAACTACTCTGTCATGTATGACATTTGTTGCCTATTTTGGTATGATCAAATTTTATGGAAAACACCGCCTAACAAAGTAATGGAAGGTTTAGATCACATGTAGTGAACCATGTCTATGTGACAGGACCTTGACAAGTGATAACACCCTAATCTCCATTGCTTGCATTTAGAAATCCTTTTCAAACGTTTGACTAAACATATATAAGCAAAGATTATTTTTTTGATAAACATATAGGGCCACAGTTGGGTAGTTTCAACTTCTTAAGACATGAATGTGTCTATGCAGGTGAATTGAACATCTCCCCATTCGAAATCAAGCGACTACTCAATTCTGCCTAATAATCTCACATGCCGATGTTGAACTACATAATGTCTTCCTTGTATCACCTGTGAATTTTTCTTCTTTTATTTTGTGATCATGTTTGAATGCGTATGTTAAAGCTGAATTCCTACTAACTTGAGCATTAACTACTTGACCACAATGTTAGGACCGGCACCCTCGCGCCAAGGCGCGCTCCCGATCTAGTTGTTATGTTTGTTGTTCTGTGTGCCGGCATGCGTGCCACTTGGTCTTTGCCCTAGCTCGTAGATTGTGTGTACCGAGGAAACCGTCTTGTACTTGGTTACATTTTGTGCTTACAACACCGGCCGTTACTCTGCCGTCTGTGGCGTTATTCATAAAGTCGAGCCTTGCACCTTTGTCTAAAGAAAAAAATCAGCGATGCTGCTAGATTAACTCTTCCATGTAAACGCTTGTCCAGCAGCAGGATTCTGCCAGCAAATTTTGGCGAATACGCAAAGCTTGGGTTTCATTTCATTGATAGAAGGAGTAGAAATAGTACAGTGAAGGATACACCACATGACACGAACACAGACATGCGTGAACATGGCGCCCATAGCAGAGAGACAAGGGATACTCAGCCCGAACAAAAGAAACAACACAGCTGGAACCAAGCAATCCAAAACCAAGAGCGACGAACACATCATCAAGGACATCACCAGGAGGCACCACGAGTGAGCAAGATAGAGCCTTCAAAAAGGAAGACAACGCCGAGACGCCGTCGCCATCCGGTCTGGAGAAGCCAGACCTAGGGTTTCCCTAGCTTGAGGAGGGGCACAACAAAAGGACGTAGCAACGCCTCTAAGAAGGAAAACGGCACCCGCGGGCGCCGCCGCTGCCAGCACGGGCAAGCCGAGCAGGGGTTTCCCCCTAGCCTGAGGCTGAGCAATCCCATAGTCGCCGGCAATGGACTCGAGGATGAGGAAGCCAACACTTGCAGGGTTGGTTGGGCTGCACCTGCCGCCGGAGGGTGGCACCGCCTCCGAACCACGAACAAAGGATCAGGCAAAAGGCGAGGCTTTGAGGTGTACAGAGTAGGGCCAACAGCGAAGCAAAACCACCGCGAGGGGGAGACAACGGTGACCGGCAACGCCGACAAGCTAGGACTGGAGAAACGCATATCTGAGCTGCCGTGGCCGCAACCGTCGGAACACCGGCGAACCAGACAAGCTGGAGGGGACGCAGCTACTGGTCGCCGGGGCCGAAGCAGGGAACGCCGGCAAGCCTAGGACATTAGAGAACGCCAACAAATTTCATGTGAGAATCCATTGTACCCATACGATGCCAACTGAACGGCCGAGATCAAAGGGCAGGACGTGTTTTTTCTTTTCTTTTTGGCATGCATGTTACGTTACTCGTCTGCATGACCAGCAGGCGGACCGGGGTGGTAAATAAAGAAGCAGCCTTAACTCAACTCTAGGTCGATCGTTTTGATTTTTCTTGCACACTGCATGCACATGCAAGAATTGAACAGTTCCATGCGGCGGAAGTTGGTTACCGTCGCGACCGGACCGGGCCGCCGCGGCGGAGGCATCACGTGTCGTGTCGCCGCTCAGCTCTTGCTGGCCAAGCTAGCTCGTTCGTGGCCGGTTTTTCTTTTTGAGGCTATAATTGTTGGGTACTACTCCTCCCATTTTTAAATATTTATCTTTTTAGAGATTTTAAATGGATTACCACATACGAATATATATAGACATATTTTAAAATGTAGATTCACTCATTTTACTCTGTATATAGTCACTTGTTGAAATCTCTAGAAAGATAAATATTTAGGAACAAAGGAAGTACTAATCATCAGCTCCGGTTCAGGTCGTCCCTTGTTGGGTTTACTATAATTATTGGGTAATCATCAGCTCCGGTTCAGAGGTCGTCCCATTTTGGGTTTACTATTGCCGATCGTCCTTGAACGGTCGCCGGCTGGTTCATCTATCGATGGCGGTCGACGACTGTTGGAATTATGTGTCCTGCAACTATATTCAAATTACTTGGAATTGTTAATATTTGGAATACCTCATTATGGAATTATACATGTATTTATACATGGAATTTCTTTACATGTTTATCATGGAATTGTTACTTGCTGGAGTGTACTTAAGTAACATATGCTTAAGGAAGTTGGTTGATTATCAGTGGAATACAATATAGTAATTATATTGGAAAGACTACCGAGTACATTGATGATTGGAAGGAGCTAGATCGTATAGTTAGATTACAACCCTAATGTTGATCTACATATATAATTAGAGGAATTTACACTCTATTATGGCGCGTTGCTCACAAGTGCGTGCTCCGGGAACATAACGGGTAGAATCCGTTAACAGACAACTATGATTGTGGTTGGTAATTTGATCTGGACTCTATCCCAGAAACTAGTGAAAAAGACTAGAAATCTTATATCTGTATAAGAGGTGGACTCTTTGAAAAAACAATATAAGAAGGTCCCTATCCCCTAGCCTCAGATATGCGAATTGTGAGTGGCACCACGGATAAGCGCAAAGGAATGGGGAGTAGACCACAAACCCTAAATTTCTTATATTGATATCAGAGCAAGGTTCGTTGGCCGACACCTGCGCAATCAGGTTATCATCGGCGCAATCGCTTATCCGCTGTGCAATTCTCCGACGTGGTCATTGCTCACAGTCGACGTGGTCGTTCCGCCGGTTGGCTCCGCTGCAAACCGTCGACGTGGTTGGTCACCGATCGGCTCCAGTGGGCTGCACGTCCCGACGCCTGTGGCCGCCACTGCGATGTTGCGGCTCTCGTGACTCTCCGACCAAAAGTGCTCCGGTTCCATGCCGCGTTACGCGTGTACTTGCATGCACGCTGGAGGCTGATTTACCGTGCCGCCGGTTGATCCTTCGTCCACGTGCTCCCTGTTACTATGTGTTCCAAGGAGGAAGTTCTTCACCACGTAAACCGTGGAGTAGTAGGAGTACTACTTGGCGTGAAGGGATCTGTATTAGTGCAGATTTTTTTTTCTCTGTCAAATTGCTACGTGCACTAGAGAATTATGAGATTGCTTTTCTCTGCACGGGAATTAAAGAAGTACTAGTGCTACGCTTGATCCTTCCGATCCGCTGTTGTTTTTCAACTCCCACAGCCTGCCTATTTTTTTCATCTACAGTAATACTTGTGCGCCGCGGCCGAATCCCATGTTCATGTGCATAAGTCGCTGGAGTATTTGCGTTCGATCAGGGAGATGAAGAGTTCTAGTACCACTTCTTACTACCAATCAGATCTGGAAGTTAAAGATTTATTACTCTGGCATCATGTAACAGTCGCGACTCCAGAGGCACGGATGCAAGGACACAACTACAGATGGTCAAGGAACAAAAATATCTACTCGACGACTTGCCAGGCTAAACGAGCATTTGCTCGGAAACTGCAGGTCACACTCACGCTTGCTACTGCTGCTATCAACGCATCAACTCTTCGTTGAAAGAGAAGGAATTTCTGTTGTCGCTTATTATGCCTAACATCTATTCAACTGCATGGCCAACCGGCCGGCCGGAAGATGGAAGAACTACATGCATCTGTGCATACGTGCTATGAGGGAATGGATGCAAACTACGAATCCAAACTAGTATCAATTTATTAGTTTATATTATTTGATTGTTGATTAACGGACTAACTTGTCTGGTTGCTAATCCACTGCATATAAATCTTAACAAGGAAAAATATTTATACTCCTTGGAAGAAATTTAGGAGGACTCCGGATTATAAGTGCATAGATGGACTGCACCAAGCAAATACTTGCATGCTGAAAATATGGTGGAAATATTGTCCGGAAAATTACACATAACCTAGCAAGGGATTTAAGATAAGAACAAGATGTATTATTATTGAGCATCACTTGTTTGTGGAGGAAGATGGGAGTCACTCTGAGGACAAGGAAATTTTCTCTTCATTTGTTGGTATGCCTAATGATAATATTTGCACTACATTTATTTATTTGCGGCTATTCTGTTTTCAAATATAAATGGATTTTGACTATGTCTTATTGCTGGAATACAATAGCAATTTTGTTGACATGCTAATAGTGCCAAAGGAAATTATATATATTTCTGTGTTTTGTCATTGCTGCTAAATCTTATACACTTTGGAATTAAAATTTTTGCTATGAAACTCCATCGTGGAGGAAAAGTATTATTCACTAGTAGAAAAATGCCCATTTGTCCCGGTTCATAAGGCCCATCTGTCCCGGTTGGGGAACCGGGACTAAAGGGTCGTTACTAATGCCCTAGGCCTTTAGTCCCGGTTCTTATACAAACCAGGACAGATGGGCCTCCACGTGGCCGCTCCGGCGAGCCCAGGCAGGAGGGCCTTTGGTCCCGGTTGGTAGCACCAACCGGGACCAATAAGCTTCCACGCGTCAGCATTTCAGCGGCTGTTTTTTTTAAAGGAGGTGGTTTAGGGGTTTTGGGGGTTAATTTAGGTTGGTATAGGTAGCTAATAGAGAGATGTGTCCTCTCTTATCTCCGTGCTACTGCTACTGCTATGCCTAAACATGATTTAGATTGAAGTGAGGCAACATGTGGTGCATGTCGAAAGTAATACTAATCCTAACTTGATCAAGTTTGGATTATTGTACTACTTTCGACATGCACCACATGCATGTTGCCTTCACTTCAATCCAATCCATGTTCATTTCATCCACAGATATATAATAACTATTCATGCTCGCATCATGCATCATCATAATAACAAGTCCTACTAATCATCATCATACAACTTCTACTCGTTATTAATAACAAGTCATACGATCATCATCCTGATAGTCATCGAACCAACCCTACTTTGTTCTTAGCACATGATCATCAGTATTAGGTAGGACCTAAATACCCTCTTTAAGGTAAAATAGTATATAACAATATAGACCCTGACTCTTCATTATGGAGAATGGAGATCATCCTGTCTCCAATTCTTGCGCTTCGCTTCCTTTTGCTTTCAAGAACCTCCTTACGACTGTCCATACATTTTTTTCATTTATTGATTAGCATGTCTCCACTTCTTTGAGAAATCCGGTATGGACAGTTGAGATTCGTAGGATGACCTGGATATATGTTCAAAACACGAAGGCTGCCATTCTGATACATCAAATGAGGCACACAATCCTCTGGGATTCTCTGTTGAAAAACATAGTAATAACTTCATAGTTAGCAATGATGTACTAGTTTTAGAAGTATGCAAAAGATGCACGGATGTCGTAATAGTAAAATATCTTACCAGGGTATCTCCATGGTAGTTACCGTAGTTCAACACGTGCACTAGTGGCACGTATTGACCATAATGTTGAGGAGTTTGATTGTAGATATTGTAATTCTCAATATCAGTACAAAATCCGACCAGATGATTTTTCTCCTGATAAGTTAATTCGGAGCCATCGGTGTAGTGGGTTTTGTCTACCATGTTCCGCACATTGTTTGAACAATCAAAATAAGCTGTCAATGGAAATAAGCTGTCAACTATTTTGAAATAAAAAATATAAATTAGCTAATAACTATGTTTGAGAAACTCACATAGTGGTAGAACTGGAGGCGTATCAACAAGGACCCAAATGTCCATATTGTCTTGCTCGATTTCAGGATCACCAAGATCCATGGTGACAAGCATACCCTCATCAAAACCATACATCTTGCAAAATGCTTCCCAATTTTTGCAACCAAAATGGGTTACGCTCTCAGCATTATACAGATTTACTTCAAAATCCACATCATGATGGGTCCTTAGGTGAATTTTCTTCGTTTCAAAATTTTCATGGTCTTCAAAATCCATCCTCTCCAAGACATAGTGTCTTGCATGGCATGGGATAAGCTATACTCGAATTGTAAAAGATGAAAATTACACGTTGAAATAGTTGAAGTCATGCTTAATTACGAAAAAAACACTTGTCGCCGTTGCGTACCGTTTCAACATCGAAGGTCTCCTCGAGCTTAATGCTGAAGCGCCGATCATCGTCCAGGTGAGGCCTGTCGCACAAACCTCGATCGTCGTGGCACCACCCGCACTCCCCCGGGAGACTTTCGTCGTCTGATGATGACATTTCCTACGTTCATAATTCAAATATTAAACTTGTACAATTAAATATATGTACTACAAAAACTAAATTAGATCATTATTATTCATCACGGGTTGACTATCGGTTTGCCGAGTCTTTTCTTGAAAACTCTCAGCTCACGTGGTGTATACATTCGACCGTTGGTGATGGTCGCTCCTCCATTTGTCCCCGAGTGCATTACACCAAAATGTCTAGCACACGGGAATGAAGGAGAAGTGACCCCCACGTCAACAGTCGGGATTCTTCGTCCTCTCATATATATATGGTGGAACTCTCCCTCACTGATTCCTCTCTAACATTTGCGACCGTCGGTGATGGTAGCTCCTCCTTTCGTTCCCGAGTGCATTACACCAAATTGTCTAGCAGACGGGAACGAAGGAGAAGGTACCCCCACGACAACAGTCGGGATTCTTCGTCCTCTCATATATGGTGGAGACTCGACAGACTTAAAGTCAACCCGAAATATCGTTTAATTATCTATTTAAAAGAGGATTTGGCTGGTCTCACCTCGATGTCGGAGGGGGTCGGTGACGGGGATGACGGCGGGGATGATGGAGGGGCCGGGGGCTCCTAGATTTCTGCGAAAACAAAAACCCTATAAGCTATCAACTAATCATATACATATGCCTTGCATAGTGCTCTCCAATTTTAGCATTCAAAGTAGGAGTAGTTTTCCAATTTGAGCATTCAATAAGCAAAATCAAATCGCAAAATAAAGTAGTATTCAAATTAGGATGCATTCAATTATAAGCAAAACTACATCATCTCCATGCGTCCGTACATCGTCGAATATTATCACTAATACACCTCGAATACTATCATACATATAGCATCGCCAGTACAGTTAGAACCGTAGCGCCCGACGGGTATCGGCGCGGGCGGTGGACACTCAACGACGGGCTGGCTCCTTACCAACCTACGCCCCCCGGAAGGTAGCACCTCCCAAAACCAGCCCGGCGGAGCCCAGTCCCGGACATGGCCCCTCTGATCAAGCCGGCCTCCTCCGCCGAGTCGACGACGAGGATGCGGGATAGGCATCGTCGACGTCGATGCGGGAATAATTGCTTTAACTAAAAAAACAAACTAGTTCTATTAATTTCCTTACTATAAATAGAATAAATTAGTACTTACTAAAAATAAACTAGCTAGTTTAACTAGTTCTATTATTTTTCTAACTAATTCTATTAAACACTTTCTAAGTAGTACTTACTAAAAGTTATCGGGGAGGGGGGTACGTATATCGACAACGACATATCCGATAAAAAATAAGAAGAAGAAAAAAAAGAGGAGAAGAAGAAAGGAATAGAGGAGGAGATCGAAGAAAAAAAAGAAAAAAAAAGAGAAGAAGAAGAAAAAATAGAATAATATATTATTCTATTTCTTCTTCTTCTACTCTTTTTTTTTCTTCTTTTTCATCTTCTTATTTATTTCTCCTCTTGTTCCTCTCCTCTTCTTCTTATTCTTCTTCTTCTTCTCCTTCTTCCTCTTCTTATTTTCCTTTTTTCTCTCCTTCTTTTTCTTCTAAATATGAACATACATAAATGACTTTGATCATACACAATTTTCAGATTCCTACACAATATGAACATATACATAAATTGACAGAGAAAATTCTATGAACAAAAAAAAATCATAAAAATTCTATGAACAAAATTACAACAGAAAACATCATAAAAATTCTATGAAAAAATTGACATATTCTTTGCATATGAACATACAAACATTTGCATATTCAATAATAATATCACCAAAAAAATCTAAAGTACACATCTAAATTAATACATCTAAATTACAACAACTAAATTAACTACACATCCAAATTAATACAACTAAATTAAAAATCTAAACTACACATATATAATAGCTAGGGGGCGCGGCGGCAGCGGCGGCGGCCATTACAGGGAGGAGGAGGGGATCGGGGCGGCGCTCACAGGGTGCGCGGCGACGGCGACGAGGAGGCAGCGTCGGGGCAGGGGCGGCGCGGGGCGG